>NW_022145594.1:1309347-1616847 GCF_000002235.5 Strongylocentrotus purpuratus | reverse complement strand
TTACCCCCTGGACAATCACCCTCCGAATAGTTCCCCCGGAAAACTACCCCCGAGGACAGTAACCCCCGGAAAATTCCCCCTGAAAATTTTCACGAGGACAACCATCCCCGAGGACAATAGACCCCGGACGAATTCTCCCCACTCCTAAAACTACCCCCTAGGTTACTATCACCCCCCCCCCCCCAAAAAAAAAAAAAAAAAAAAAGAACAACCAATTCAATTTAATTCCATTCAATTCAAATTGTATTGAGTTAAATCCACACAAATAGGCTGATTTTAAATTTTCGTTTATAACATTGGATAACAAATGTCAATATGATAGTATAACATACATAATTGAGTTTAAGAGTAAAGGACTTTTTACAATAATTTTTTTTATTTTTTATTTTGTCTTTTCGAATAAAAAGGAAAGGGAACAAAAATACAACATTATATTAAGATAAACTTGAGTTCTGGTAAAAATAAGAAAATTAATTCTCACAGAATCAAACAAAACTTAAACTGAATGTTAAAGATTACAAATAAATGACATGTGCCAAACAATTTTGGAAGAAAATGTATACTGGCTGAGTAATGGGCATACAAAGACAAGGAAATTAAGGTAGAACTAGCCCCGACACCATGTGTGTTGTCCCATATATAGCTTTCTGTGTACAATGCTTGTTACTCTACTAAGACTCGGTCAAATTTATTATGATTTTGATGACTCCAGAACCGTGCAGTGCACACCAATACTTACATGCTACATGATCAACTGTTTCTGATCCTTTCCACACCTTTTTTTTCACAATGCAATCGCATTACCAGTACTAAAGTTTATCGTTAAGACAATATATATATATATATATATATATATATGTTTCATGATTACCATCCCGTACCCACGAGATGACCTGGAAAATTTGACCCAATCCCAAATCCAACTCGAAGGAGACAGTGAGCATAGGATGACAATGAATAATGCTTTTAAAATACTAAAGGGGAAGTCTACCCTGATGATTAGCTGGTTTAAATAAAACAGTCGGTACTCACGGGGGAGAGGTGGTTGCCAAAGGGGGTAATTTGCAGGGGGGGAAGGGAAATTGTCCTAGGGGCTAATTTTCCGGGAGGTATTTTTTTCGGGGGTTGCTTATCCTTGGTGGGTAATTGTCCCGCTGGTTATTGGCCGGCTTACATCTATGCCGAAAGGGTGGGTAGCGTCGCGTCGTGTCGCGTTGACTTGAACACGACCATTCGTCCAAATTAGCCCCCCCCCCCCCGGGTTGGCCGAAAGGGTGTGTTGAGTAGTCTTCAACATCAGTCGTGTATAATAGAATTTAAGGAATAGAAATTTAAGTCGTTTAAATTAAAATAGTCATAATAGAAACAGATTAAATTGAATTTAACTATTTTTTTTTACGAAGTCTTGCAGATCAGGCGTCTATGAGAATAAAATATATTAATAACTTCAATAAATATCTAAACATGTCATATAAAAGTAATATCCACTACTTTTTATATAAAGATTTAATTGTTTGATGTAAACTAGTCAAGCATAACAGTCTTTACAAATGAAATAGCAAATAAATACATAAATAACGGATAAGGCTTACCGCCTTAATGCACCTTCCGGGATAAGCGGACGGGGGGGGGGGGGGGGGGGGGGGCTTACTAATTTCCATACATAGAAAGAAATTACATAGAAAGAAATTGATATATATATATTTTTAAATAAATAAACGACTTATATGCAAGACAAGGTAAACACCTTTATTTAATTTTTAATCTGTTTCTATTATGATTATTTGAATTTCTACTCCTTAAATTCTATTACAAACGACTGATGTGGAAGACTAGTCAGCGGACCCTTTTGGAAAAACCGAGGGGGGGGGGGGGAGGGGGCTTTGGACGAATGGTCGCGTTCAAGTCGACGCGACGCGACGATACCCACCATTTCGGCATAAGCCTCATTGGCCGATGATGATTGCCAAGGGGCTTATTGTCCACGAGCCATATTTTTATTGAGTAATTTTCTGGATGTGTAAATATACGAACTTGTCGTTCGCAAAGATGAATTACTTACTTTGACAAACTGGTGGATCGTTCTCCCATGTGCCATCTTGTAGACATCTATTCAAGTTACTTCCAAGCAGAGTGTATTCACTGCTGCTGCATCTATATGATATCGTCTGGTTTACCACGGGAGCTTCAGCCAATTGAGGATCGAGCTCTGAATAAGCAGCTATGGGAGGCGATGGGCATTCAACATCTACATGATCGGAAAAAGGTTGCATAATTATCTTATTTATTTATTTGTTTTTGTTTAATAATTCGTATTACCAAACAAAATATATGCATCCAACAGCCTATACTTATGTTAACATTAATACAAGACAATAATATAAAAAATTCACAGCTGAATTGCTTTATTCGATAATAGCTCTGTTCTTCCTAGACCTCTGTTTGATTAAGGGAAAAGGAAAACAATAATAATGTATCGAACTAAAGGACATTTTTGTTAGATGCAATATGGATCAAGATTTATATCTTCACGGATTTAATAATGTCAGCTTTACGAAGGTTAATCATGGAACTTATTCTGTACTTTTCTGGCTATTTTTTTTTCTCTTGATCATTCGGCGTCTTCACAAACGATTGCTAGATATATTCTCGTTTTATCTATGAAACCTAATTTTCAAATATCCTTCGATAGTAAATGAAACCTTTAAGGGGATAGTTGAGTTCTGATACAGAGGGCGCTATACAAAATAATTGTGTTTTGAGATAATGAAAAACTGAGTGTCAAATTTCAAAGAACATACAATTTGAAGGAAAACAATCCACTTTGTTTGATCAAAATCGGTTCAGAGACGACTAAAATATCCATTAATATAACGAATTATAATATTTGTGTCCCACCACAAATATTCGATAATTTGAACCAGCCGTTAAAAAAACAAAATGGCGCCTTTTTCGTTGTATTCGAACCAATGCCGATGTTGGCTTTTTGTTGTATTTTTTTGTGTTGGTTATATTAGGCACAACCAGCCGGCCCATGTATTGTTATTATTAATAAATAAATTAATTAAAGGTTACCGTATTTGTGTAGTTTGTGTAGGTTTGTGTAGGTCTATGAATGAATTAATTTGTTGTTTATATTGAATGAATTGAATCGAATTCAGATAAATAGGGCTTAATACGAGTAGAAAACGGTGCAACGAATCGTCTTCTTTCTATAATAATTAAATCAAACGGGAGTGTCGTGGTCGAGTGGTTTAAGGCGCTTGACTGTAGATGCGAAGGTCGGTGGTTCGAATCCCGACACGGCACTAATATCCTTTGGCAAGATATTTACCTGCACTTGCTACTCTCCACCCAGGTGTTAAATGGGTACCCGGTAGGATGCGAACGTTCATGTGGTTGGACGAGCAAGTGTGCGCCTGTAAAATGGTGACTGGCTGGAATGCTCCCCAGAGAGTGGAAAATGTGCACATATTGTGTGCTGGTAAGCCTCAATCCGATGACCGGGGTTTTAAGACAAGGATTAACAGTCGAGAACGGTACAGCAAATCGTCTTCGCGCGGGATGGGGGGGGGGGGGGGGGGAATTCATTCAGACAAGTGTTAACAGTCGAGAACGGTACCATAAATCGTCTTCTTTTCCAGTCGAGAACGGTACCATAAATCGTCTTCTTTTCCTAATAATCTAACGAAACGTCTAAGCTTCTGCGCTTCGCGCGCTCTTTGAGTGATTCGCCTGCTCACTACCGCCCCTCCCTAAAATGAGATCCTAGCTCCGTGCCTGCATTAAAATATATAGCTATGATGCTGACTAAGTTGACGAAATAATTCGAATATTTATGTCGTCGAGGAAAATGACCATTTGCGCATACGCAAGTACTACAGATATTCCGTAGGATAAACAATATTTAGCCTTCGGCCCGGGTATATAGGGTTAAATTTGTAAATATTGGGACATTTAATTTTGTCAGTAATTGGGGGCTAGTTTTGTCGGTAATCGTTGGCCTCTACACCCCCCCCCCCCACTAAATAAGGTCTAGCGACGCCCCTGACCATTATACATCATTTTCTAAGTGATGGGACTCAAAATAAAGTGTTCACATCTTCCTGACGAAATACTCAATCTTTATGTTACTACTTGAAAGTGTGTCGTCTTATTTCGGAGTTCAATATAATAAAAAACTACAGTTTGCAGCTGTCAGTATTTCAAAATATGTCCAATTCTTTTACTTTATGGTTAATGTATAAATTTATGTACATGTGTTTGGGTATGTTTGTGTTTGTTGTTTGTTCGTTTGTGTATGCGCGCGCGCGTGTGTGTGTGTGTGTTGTGTGTTTGTGCGTGCGCGATCGCGCGCGCTTGCGTAAATTAGTGTGGGCGTGTGCTCGTGCTAGTATGTGATGGCTCTCGCCGATCTCCCCCCTCCCCCACTCCTTGATACGGATTTACGCCCCTGCCTCAATAGGGTTTTTGTTTGTGTTGAAATCCTATAGAAAAAAAAAAAATTGCCTGTTTTTGCACTGGGATGACACTTGTAATTCACAGAGAACCCTGGGGTCCCTACTGCCTGGAAAATTCCCGTAAACAAATTATTTAAAAAAGTTTTTTACAGTATATTACAGTACTTTTTTTTGACCCTGGTGTACAAAATAATCCTCTTAATATTATTTCCATTTCAAACCTATTACCAGGCGCGCATCCAGGATTTCTTAGGGGGGGTGGGGGGGGGGGCCCAAATTTGAAATTATGCGAGCCAAATATTGGTACGTAATGGTGACCAGCAGTGACGTAATGCAGGGGGGATGTAGGGAGGGGCGAGTTTCCCCTCCCTCCTCTGCAAAGCGCGGAAGCTATATATGACGATTCATTAAAGTATTAGAGAAAGAAGACAATTCGTTGTACCGTTCTCGACTCTTAATCCTTCTCTTAATTCAGCCCCCTCCGCGCAGCGTGGAAGCTTTGACGTTTCATTAAACTATTATTGAAAGAAGACGATTCGTTATAGCGTTCTCGAAAATAATCCTCGTTTAAATGCAATTTTCCCCTCCCGCGCGAAGCGCAAAAACTTTTACGTTTCATTAAATCATTGACGAAAGAAAACGATTCGTTGTACCGTTCTCGACTCTTAATCCTTGTCTTAATTCAGCCCCCCCCTCTCGCACGAAGCGCGGAAGCTTTTACGTTTAATTAAATCATTGGAGAAAGAAAACGATTCGTTGTATCGTTCTCGACTCTTAATCCTTGTCTTAATACAGCCCCCCCCCCTCCGCGAAGCGCGGAAGCTTTGACGTTTCATTAAATTATTAGAGATAGAAGACGATTCGTTGTACCGTTCTCTATACTCTTAATTCTTGTCTGAATTTCAAAGATGTTTTTTGTCTGCTCCTTTTTCTCCCTACGTCCTCTTCCTTTCCTCTCCTCTCTATTTTTGTTCTACCCCCCCCCTGGCTACGCGCCTGCGGTCAGATAAACAAATTTTGATACCTTGTCCGACCCGAGAAGCTCAGGGGTTTTAGGCATTTGATTACGGTCAGATGAACATATTTTTATACCTTATTTGTGACACTGGCAGGACACTAATTGGCGTGAGGTCCAGCAGGCGAAGCCCCCGGAATACAGGGGTTTTAGGCGTTACATTTCCGTCAGATTAGCATCCAGGGGAGTCTAGGGCCCTAGGCGGTGTGCAAGGGACGGAACCCCGGAAGCTCAGGTGTTTTTAGGCGTTTAATTTCGGTCAGATGAGCAGCTAGTTAACTATTCTTTCTTTCTTGCTCTCTTTATTTCTATTTCTTTTTACTATACATTTTCAAAAAAAGTGGAGGGGGGGGGGGGGGAGCTCGAGGCTTGTGATTCCAGCCGAGCCCCGGGCCCTAACTTTTCTCAATAATCATATTTCTTGCCTGGCTGTAAATTTAGGAATTTGTCATTTTCCAACAAACGCATACAAAAGTATAATCTACTAAAAACTGAGGAAAAATCTCGGAAAGAATTCAGCATTATTTGTAAGCCACCGTTATGGAATTAGAAATAAACCACGTTTGAATTTGAATTCTCCCAAGCCCCCCCTATCAGTACGCCAGTGCCCCCTTTTCTTCTTTCCCTTTCTCTCCTCCTTAAGGTTTGCCGAGGGGGGTTGGGGGGGGGGGGCAAGGGCCTTTCGGCCCCCACCCCGATCCACACGTTGTTGGCGGGATTAACCGGAACTGATCTCCCGTTCTTTTCACCCTTTTCTTTTCTTCTTCCTCTTTTTTGTTCCCTTTTAGCTCTCCTCTTTCCCTTTTCCTTCTTTCTTTCTTTGTTATAGCGGGGGCGGAGGGAGGTAAGGGCATTTTGCCCCTCCTCGATCCACCGGCGGGAAAATTGCAAATGATATCCCCTCTCTTTTCTTTTCTTCTTTTTCCTTCCCTTTATCTCCTCTTACCATTTCCCTTTCCTTCCTTCTCTCTTATTTTTTTATTGGAGGGGGGGGGGGGGGTGCAACAGCCTGGGAGGCAAGGCCCTTTCGCCCCCGATCTCCTTCTTCACCCGTTTATTTTCTTCTTCCTCTTCTTTCTTCTGGCGCTACACCTCTTACAAAAACAAAATGCAAAATTATCCAAAAAGAGAGGACTGCAATGGGGAACTTTGATTTAAGCTACGCGACCATTATTCTCTCATTTCCTTTCACATTGTATCTCATAACCATGAGAATTGCCAAGCTATTGTATACGTTATTTCGTTAAACGAACACACACAAACACACGCACCCACACACACACACTCACACACACGCACACACACACACACACACACACACACACACACACAATCATAACCTGCACGAGTCTACAAGGTGTGAGAAAACTCTGATTCAGGAAAGAATGCAAGGGTGAAAGTAAAAGCGAAAAAAGCGGACAATCTCACATGGCTTCCATGGATGCCGTCTTTGTTCTCTTTTTGCCTTCTTCTTACTCCTTGACCGTTCGCGCATATTTTTTTTTACAAAACTGTTTAGCCATATCGTCCTTGTTTTCACGAAGTGACGGTAGTGAGGAAAATCGTAACGCAAAGTGAATGCATTTTTTTTTCACTACCGTCACTTCGTGAAAACAGCGATACCCAGGGAAGAGAAGGTAATAGAAAAGGGAAAACAACAAAATACATAAGGAAAGTGCAGAGGATATGGAGAAAGAAAGACAAAGAAATACATAAGAAATACATAACGGAAGGGCTTTTAGGCACCAAATTACGCATCTAGGGACCCGCCTTAGGCCCCTTGGTTGAGTCCAGAGGGCAGAGCCCCCGAAAGTTCAAGGACTTTAGGCATTTAATTACGGCCAGATGAGCAAACAGGGGCCCGCCTTAGGGCCCTTGGTGGGTTCCAGGGGGTAGAAGCCCCCGGAGCTCATGGAAAAATACTGCCATTTTAGCAATACTTGTAAATCACTGGTATCAAATTAAAAATAACCCATGTTTAAATTGTATTGGGGGGGGGGGGGTTAATGCCCCCCCCATCAGTACGCCAGTGAAAGAGGCGGAGGTGACGGAAGGGACTACCCCCATAAAACTGTATGATAAGTATTATGTAAACCCCTCACAGGTTTTTTAAGTTTTGTTGTGTTACAAGATTACATTCTTTAGCAAAACTACAGCATAAAAACAAGCAAAATACTTTTTTCACGCTTCACTTTTACTTTGACGTGTACCCCGTCCTTCCATCTTTTTTGTGTTTTGCTCAAAAAACTATCCACAAAAAAGGACTATGCATGCCCCTTTTGTGAAGCGACCTATCAATATTAACGTTTACATATCAGTCCCTTTTTGGATTGCCCTCCTCCCGTCCCCCCCCCCCCAAGAAAAAAATATTATCACATTGTTACATATGTGCACAATATATATATCGATGTGTCAATCTTACGAAAGTGGTGTTTTCATAATGATTATTGACCTCCTTTAAAAATATATTTATATGGAAGACTTAAGAAGACAACTGTTTACAGTCCAACTAAGGGTGTAGAGCATGGCGTGTAAACTAAAATGTGCAATGTTGTTCAATTTCTGAATTCTTTGTTTAAAAAACTTGCTTGCTGTCAATAGTGTATACATTTTTTATACGTTTCAAATGTCTAGTCCGGTTAAAAATAGCACGTAATGATTATTTTCATTATTTGACACGTACTTCACATTGATTTATCTTATCGATAAGCGAAACGATTTGCTTTAGTATCATATAACAAATATAACAGTAATGACAAGTATGGTTTTCCTGAAAATTGCAATATACAATGTATATTCATCGTTATGGAAAATGTTGTATAATATACAACAATGGGCATTTTCCAGACTATTGGTTTAATTACGTTTAATATTGAAGCTGTTGCCCTTTGTATATACATGAACTTGAAATAATAAGTAGCCTTGAAAGTGTCGCAATAAATCATGTGTGAGTGAGCTTGAAGTTTAATGGTGTAGGTTTGTTTGAAACTAAATAGCCTTTACTCTGTTTTTAATGAGATATATCTCCAATCAAATCAAATCAAACTGAGTGATGTTAACGTACAACTAAACAATATCAATCTTCTGTTCTCCTAAACAACCCTGGGAAACTTGAAAATTGCATTACAATGTGAATTCATTGTCAGTGAAAATGTAATACAATACACAACAATGGGCAAATAATTGTTTCCAGACCAATGATTTAAGTAAGAAGAACTTACATTTTATATTGAAACTGTTGCCGTTGTATATACATCAGGCGCGGATCCAGGATTTCTTGGGGGGGGGGGGGGGGGCAAAATTTGATTCAGCTTCCTTCTCTTTAATTTTTTGATTGGGGGGGGGAGGGAGGGGGAGCAACAGGCTGGGAGGCAAGTCCTTTTGCCCCTTTTGCCCCCCCCCCCGATCTACTTCTTCCCTCTTTTCTTTTCTTCTTCCTCTTCTTTTTTTTCCCTTTCTCTCCTCTTTCCCTTTCCCTTCTTTCCTTCTCTCTCTCTCCTTTTTCTTGCGGGGGGGGGGGGGGGGTGGGGGTGGGGGCCAAGGCCCGCTCGCCTCCCCCTGGATCCGCCACTGCCTATTACCTGTGCATATGGGTGTATGACCCAGCCAGGACCCGTCCTCTAAGCACACCCATACAGCAGTGTTTGTCAGGCCATCCATCATGTATCCATCGCTGCATTCCCATGTGATATAAGAACCTGTATTCAGCGTTTGGTTCGGCAAGGTTGTTATGGTGTTAGGTATGGGGTGTGGCATGGCACAGGTAGCTGATATCAAACCTGTAGAGAGGATATATTATAGAAAAATGATCACAACTACTTCCGAGAAATCAACTCATGGGCAATTTAAATACCATATCATTGTCTAAGGCCATTACAAAAATATATACATGTTTAGCGTCCCCGCCCGCTTCCTTTTTGGGGGCTGCCTCCTAATATATCGTCCTTGTTTTCACGAAGTGACGGTAGTGAGGAAAATCGTAACGCAAAGTGAATGCAATTTTTTTTCACTACCGTCACTTCGTGAAAACAGCGACGATATATATATATGTATATATATATATATATATATATATATATATATATATATATATTTTAAAGGAAAAAAAAAACATGAAAAACACTGCTAAATGGATCTATTTTTGATTTTTTTTTTTAAATTACAAAATGACGACGGCCATCTTGAAAAATATCCCGACTGTCAGGGAAAATGTACTGAGCGGCCATTTTGAGCGACCATTTTGAGCGGCCATTTTGAAGGAAAAAAAATAAAAAACCTCCTCCTTCCTATTTTTAAAAAGAAAACGGACGCTAAACATGTTTTTTTTATTGTATTTAGCCTAATAGAAATCATGTTCCGGTTACCTAGCACACTTCAATAGACGACGGAAAATGCGAATGAAATTGCCTTTGCTTGATTTTGATTAAATAGTTTCTATTAAAACAAAAACAAACACCACCCCTAGAAAAACAAAGTTTTCATCTCCCTGATGTCTTTTTCTAGGGGAACAAGGATCAAATAAAGGGATAATTGAGTTCTGTTTTCAGACCGCAAATGCCTTCAGAGTGCATGGTTATTGCTCTTATTGTTATTTATGACATTTAGATGAAGTTGAGTTCTGGTCATGCGATTGCATTGTGAAAGAAACGGTGTGGAATCGACCAGAAAAGGTTGATTATCTAGCATATAAGAATTTTTGTGTATTGCAAGGTTCCGGAATCCTCAAAATGATAAGAAATTTGGCCAAGTCTTGGTAAAGTTACTTGAACACAGAAAGATGTATATGGAAATACACGAACAGGTGGCGCAAAAATCCTACCCTAGATTTTTACGATGTTACATGACATATTTAGAATATGAAGGCATTTGGAGAGCCATGCTGTTCAGGTAACATGTCTTATCTGATGTTCTTCCACACTTGCATAATAAGAATGATAACGCTCACAAATTATTTTTCACCTCTTCCCAGAACTCAGCCTTCTCTTTAAAATTGCTATGAAGGTAATTTTGGACCCCAAAATGTGTGAAATTTTGCCACAAAGATCATACCAATTCAGCCCCATTTTTCCAAAAATACGGTGACCGTTAATTAATTATTTAATTAAGAATAACAATACATGGGCCGGCTGGTTGTGCGTAACATAACCAACACGAAAATGCCAACAAAAAGCCAACATCGGCATTGGCTGAAATACAACGTTGAAGGCGCTATTTCGTTTTTTCAACGGCTTTTTCAAATTATCTAATATTTGTGGTGGTACACAAGTATTAGAAATCGTTATATTTATGGACATTTCAGCCGTCTCTGAACCGATTTCGATTACACAAAGATGGATTTTCCATTTAAATTGTATGTTCTTTCAAATTTGACACTCGGTTTTTCATTATCTCAATTTTTTGTGTAGTGCCCTCTGCAACAGAACTTAATTATCCTTTAAGATACTATGTCCCTTTTGCAGCCAACATCAAATTATGTAGAACTTTGCAGGAATTATGAATATTTCATGTATGTCCTATCTGTGAAATTTAAACGTAAGCATTGTCCTAATATTCAAATTATGCAAGGAAATCTGTGTACTTGCTAGACTTCACTGTCAAAAACTATTGAGTGACTGACTGGCTTTTTCATCTTTGGTAAAAACATACATAAAATGAGCTGTAAAGGGTACATGAGCATTTGTCTACATCAATAACCCACTTCTTGTAATGGCCCAAATTAATTTGATTGAGTCTTTGCGCAGCATAAAACGTACGACCATTCGGTACAATGGTCTGAAAAATCAGACTATTACTTACTGGCTCTATAGCTCCTAAGTCGATTCGACAGCTAATAGTCGTTATTTTCCCACTGAAAGACATTTTCAAGCCCCCCCTTTTTTTTTTAGGGAAGTTCTTAATTAGTATTGTCTTTCAAATGCCGTTGGAATTTAACCTTTTCATTTGTTGGGCCTGCAAATGGGACAACGGTTCCCTCTTAATGTCATCACGTACCAATTGACACCTGACCTGGATGGAAAGTGGCACATTTAGATAAACGTCTGGTCAAAGGACGGTAGTGCAAGGCCGGGCTTTGAATCCCGTATCATGTGACCTACAGTCCAGTGACTTATCCACTAGACCACAAGACCTCTGATTTATTATCATAGCTTTTCTCCTGTGTGTGCTAGATAATTTAGGGGGTACGGAAACGAGTCCGGCATCTGCAACTCCGCGACATATCAAATTATCATTTATCATGCCGGTATTCGTTGATATTTCTTCATCTCCTTTGTATATATCAGTTTTTTGGTATGAACTTCAATAAACAAACCATCAAGCAAAATCAAAACAAGAACAAGTGCCCCGTAGAAAGTGATTACATCTCCCTTATTTTGTACCTTCACTCAGACAGGCTACACTGTTATTTGTTCAATAAACACAAAACACTTCACTTCATTTCAGTCATGTTTACGATAGCATGATAATTGCTGGAAAAAAAAAACGTTGATTGAGTCATATTAATTATCAATGTCAACAGTCGATCTAATACATAAAAACTAGGTTTGAACAAATACGAGGAAATTATGGTCAAAAAATTAAACGCATTAGTTGAACAAGTAATTGAAACCAAACAGATCCTTATTTACAGGATGTGAGAGAAACCGCAAAAACAAACAATCCAAATAATTGTAATACAATTATAAATATTAGTTTTATTGTTTAAACCATCATTGTTATCATTATCATTATTATTATTATTATTATTAATATTAATATTATTATTATCATCAGCATTATTGTTTTTTATCTTCAATAAACGAATTTTCTTACACATTAAAAAATGCATACTGTATAAAATCAATATAAAACATATGAACACAAGACTAATGACTGCATAACATTTGCATTACTAACATTATTACTAATATAGTTATTCAGTAGAAGATTTTATTGTTTATGCTCACTCAGGTATATGAATCTCAGGCTAAACAAATATGACACATCTCTCCTAAAATCATATTCCGCAGTCGTTTTGAAAGGTAAAATCAAACTTTACCACTACTGAAATGAAGTGTTACCGTAAGTACATTTAGCAATTGACATAGCATTGTGTTTGGGTATATTGCAAATAGACACACCATAACTGTTTGAATATAAATATTGTGTATCAGTAGCTCATGAGGTAGATTGATTAAGAGTAAACAAATGCATCGGGTAAGGTAATATGAGAAGGGGGAGGGGGGGGGGGGGGGGCTCATATAATTTTTCTTTTCATTTCGTTTTACCTCATCTTTCTATCCCATCTTTCTCTCTCTATCTATTTCTCTCTTTCTCTCTATATATCTAGCTTTCTTCGTATCTGTCTCTTTATTTCTCTCTCATCTTTCTCTCTTTCTCTCCCTCTCATTCTCTCTCTCTTTCTATACCCTTTTTCCCTCTCTGTCTCTGTCTCTCTCTTTCCACCTCCTCCCCCTCTCTCTCTCTCTTCTTTTCGTCATTGAATGAGTTGGAGGGAGCACGTATCCCCAAACATATGACACTGTATCATATAAACCTTTATTTAAAAAGAAACTAAATTAGATAGGATTAAGATAAGACAAGAAACATGAGATTACATAAACGAAATGCATGACTCTATACTTTCATTCAGGCCAACGTTGTCAACGTTATCTATACATCTATACCATATGGCTCTTTTTAGATGATTATTTTTGGATGACTTCCCTCAATTGAATGCCTGCTTTTAGTATATGTACTTACCGATATAGTGAGACGAGGTGACTACGTGAATGACGACACATATGAATTGATATGACGAACACTTCATTCTGGCGATATGTCGGGAAAGCAGTAACAGAAGAAGGAAATGGCCGAAAGGTCTTATTATGACGTATGCAGCTTTTGTTTCTACTCGTATACCTGGCTATCGGGAACAGTCCTTTACAAGAAAACAAGTCTGACTGCGTTCTTTCCGTGTTTCTTCCTTGTCATATATCCCGTATGGAATGATCATATCATATCGAAATGATGTACAAGTACATGTACTCTGTTTGTTCAGCAAGACCGAATATATATGTGTAGTCCCATAAACCAATTTCTGTGTTCGATGCATGTAATCTTTCACAAGAAAGAGTCAATTTATGTTCAATTGTATCATTCCAAAACCTCATTGTACGCCTCAAGTAATGCATTTTCAACCTTTACCCAATCCTTCCAGATACTTTCTTTCACAGTGCAATCACGTGACCAGGAGTCTACTTTATCTAACATAAATATCAACGACATTGATTGCACACTTGAAATTTAATATTTCCTCTTAAGATTCTGAACAGAAACGAAACCAATGGATTTCAATACAGGATTTCGATGTGAAGGATTAAGTCACAGAGAAAAGATTATCACGTGCAGACCTAATGTATTGATATACAGTTCCTCCTTCTTTCGAGGTAAAACACAGTAAAGCCTCGTTAAGATATGAAGCGGTAAACCGCAGTCTTATATTTTTATAATGACGTGAAGTAAAATACGCCTCTCATTTATGTATCTTATATCAAAGTGAACACGCTTTGTTGTGCGCAGTTACCATTCATGTACACATTTTCTTTTTGTAATAGAGGGGGAAAAGCGACAACCACCATTCTGATAGAATTTTTCAAACAAACACATTCCACAGTGTATACACTCTAATACGTCAGTCACACCGCCGAACAGACAGACTCTTAGCCTTTAGAGGTGGCGTAGTCGAGTGGTTCAAGCAATTGAACTAAAATGTGAAGGTCGTGGGTTTGATCCCCGTAACGGCACTAATGTTTTTTGGTAAGGCATTGATATACATTTCCCATTACATACCTAGGAGAGAAATGGGGACCCGGTAGGATGACGATATTATGCTTAATGTTAGTAAATTCCACATGCCCTCAAGGTGACCATATTGTAGGAATACTCCCCAGAGAGTGGAGATGGTGCACATTGTGCGTGAATGAATCCAATGATCGGGGTAAAAATATCTGTAAAGCGCTTAGAAACGGTATTTCGTATAAAGCGCTACATAAATCCAGATTACTATCATTATTATTAATAACATTTTCTGTTTGGTCTGTTTTTGGTCTTGTGTTGGTCTCATTGGTATGACTAAGGTATTACGCCCGAATGAAAAAAGCTTGCTTATTGAATTGCGGTAACAAAAGAAAGAGGAAGTGCAATAGAATACAAACAGAACTACAATCAGCTCGTCACAATTAAGTGAGTTTCTTTAGGTACATATTTGATATGATATATTAGTGACGTATCTGTGACGTACAATCTCGGTCAATCTCCCACTTTGGTGTATTCGTTCATAAGCCAGTAGCCTACTTCTATCTACACAAATATGCAGTTCAAGTTTCAAGTTGATTTGTTTCACATTTCACAAAAAAGAGTTCACATAATTGACAAAATTAGAACATGATATGAAATATACTAAAGGTGTCACATCAGGCGCGTACGCAGGGGGGTTGTTTTGGGGTTAAACCCCCCTCGAGTTTTTTTTATGTGTATGTTTTATGTATGTTTTTTTGGAAACCCCCCTTGAAAAAAATCCTGCGTACGCCACTGTGTCACATTATATAATTAGTTCTTTGAAAAGACGTGGAAATTAATTGTATTGAATAGAAGGTTATACAGGGTGAAATGTGAGGAACCTATTGAAAAGCTCAGCTCGTAAACTATAGGTTCCCATAAATAAAACTAACATTTGATTGAAGTGGTGGATTGGTGAATGACGTAACAATAATAATAGGTGGGCAAGAAGGCCTTACCATAAGATGATATACAAAGTGAAACAAGCAAAAATGGCAGATACAGCAAACATATTAATTTGTTACCAAAGAAATGTCACGTTAGTCACTTTAAAATATTGAGGTCATTGCACGAGGTCATTGATCGAGGTCACTCGAGCGAGTTAATACGTATCTTCGTATTTCATTTCAACACGTTGCTAAACTACGCGATGAAATACTTTTTAATTTCCGGCTTCCTACTTCCCCATTTCCTTTCATACTCTTAACGAAACCTACGTTTTCTAGTGAACGTGTATCTTATCTTTTCATGTATTATGTGCAAGTATTCTTATACATGTTGTGTTTGGCATTTGAAAAAGACTGTTGAAATTGAATTAGAAAACAAAACTTTCTTCCTTTCCCTACAGCCCAGTTCTTTTCCTTTTCTTTTGTTGTACATAATATGTTCGAATGAGATTAGCCAACTCTTTTTCTAATCCCTTTCTATGTTCTTCCCTATCTCATGATGAATTAATGTTGTACATTCTCACGTAGGTCTTCTCTTATTTGCTTAATTTATTCTTTTGATATGTAATCTAAAACCATGCAAGCTCATACTAACACTTTTATTATCATAGTATTCTCCCTACCCCCCTCTCTCTCTATCTCTCTCTCTCTCCTGTCCCCCTCTCCTCCTCCTCCTCTCTGTCTCTCCCCTCTCCTCCCCTCTCTTTCTCCCTTTCCTCCTCTCTTTCTCTCTCTTTCTTTTTCTTACACGCCAAAACACTTACGTCTACCGTTAAGGCAGTAGCGGATCCAGGGGGGGGGGGCCGAAACGGCAGCGCCCCCCCCCCTATTGGCGGCGCAAAAAAAAGGAAGGAAAAAAGAAGAAAAAAAAAAGGAGAAGAGAAAAGAAAAGAGAAGAGAAAAGAAAGAAGAGAAAAGAAACAGAGAGAAAAGAAAAAGAAGAACCCCCCCTCCCTCCCACTCCGAGGTCGGAGGGACCGAAAATCTCCGATATAGGGTTACTTTTCACGCAACAAAGTCCGGCCCGTACTGACTTTACACGCCGGAGATAGAAGGGTGCTTTCAAAAAGAAGTAACATCAGTCATGCGTGTACCCTAGATAACACTGGGGGGGGGGGGGGGGAGGGGAGAAAAAAGTCGGGTGAAAAAGGGATAAAAACAATGAAATGGCGCTAAGTGACAGTAACGACGAATAAGGGAAGAAAAATAAAACTGTAATCGGGAGATTTGGGGTCATTGCCGTAGGCTTGGGGAACTTTATTGTCATTGAATAGAGGGGTCGGGCCGGCCGCAAAAAATCTCAAGCCGCGGATTCAAAGTTTAACGTTAAAAACAGCCCCTGCGCTACAAAGGTCATCACTCTTTAGTGAGAAATTTGAAAAGGGCACAATATTATGGATGTCTTTCAAATAGAAGCTATATACTCAACAGTCAAATTTTTAATTAACGGTAGAGGGGCCGCTTCACAACTCTTATTTTGCCCTTCATTTAGATTCAGCTCATACCAACTCGCTTGCGCTTGTATATGAACTCATGTTGGTAGTAATCATGGACAGGGGCGGCGATCCTGGGCCCGATAGGGGAACACGTCCCCCAGAAAATTTAGAAATATAGCTAGAAAAAAATACAGCGGAAAGAACGTACATATTGGGCTTAGGGATTTTCTAGAATGCATAATTTTAGCATTCAACATTGCAAAATCTCGCTTGGTCGCTACGCCCAGGCCCTCGCCCGATAACACAAAACTATGATATTACGCTCCCGACCGTGATTTATCCATGGTTGGTGTAATAGATCATTTTTCCCTTTCATATCTACCAACCTTATTGTATGCTATCACAATTATGATTGTGTCATTTTACCTTTAAAGCAGGCGCGTAGCCAGGGGCGGTAGGGGTAGTAAGAGGACATAGGACGAAAAAGGAGCAGACATAGAAACATTTTTGAAAATTCTGACAAGTTGAGAACGGTACAACGAATCGTCTTCTTTTTCTAATGATTTAATGAAATGTCATAGCTTCCGCGCTTCGCTGGGGGGGGGGGGGGGGGGGGGGGGGTCGTCGGAATTCAGACAAGGATTAAGAGTCGAGAATGGTACAATGAATCGTCTTCTTTCTCTAATAATTTAATGAGACGTCAAAGCTTCCGCGCTTCGCGCGGGAGGGGGAAAACTGAATTCAAACAAGGATTAAGAGACGAGAATGGTACAACGAATCGTCTTCTTTCTCTTATAATTTGATGAAGCGTCAAAGCTTACACGCTATGCGCGGGCGGGGAAAAAACTGAATTCAGACAAGGATTAAGAGTCGAGAATGGTACAAAGAATCGTCTTCTTTCTCTAATAATTTAATAAAAAGTCAAAGCTTCCGCGCTTCGCGAGGGAAGGGGGGGGGGGAAATAAACTCAATTTAGACAAGGTTTAAGAGTCGAGAACGGTACAACGAATCGTCTTCTTTTTCTAATAATTTAATGAAACGTCAAAGCTTTCGCGCTTTGCGCGTAATGGGATGGGGGAACAGCGAGCTGCCCGAGTATGAATTTTTGAAATCTTTTTTTCGTTTATTTTGGTGATAAATAACACTTTCACAAAATACATATTATGCTCTAATTTTTGCTCGTTTGCTTAGTTCACTAGCCGAATTGTGAAACCAGAAAATTACTTTTTCGGGCAAGAAGCTTCAGCTCCCCCCCCCCCCCCCCCAATGAAAATGTCAAAAATTGAACCGGTATGGTGCATATAAAAATGACCTTGTCAGTATTGGTATGTTGAGTTGAAAAAATGGTCTGCGCAATTTTCTAATTTTCGGCCCCCCCCCCCCCTTATTGGAAAATCCTGGATCCGCGCCTGGTTAAGGCATACATTTTCTCTTTCTACATTTATACTAATAATAGATTTAATGGCCGTTCTTCATATTGTTTCAAAGAAGGCCATTTTTCGCTTGTTATACTTCTTTCTTCTTTCAAGCAAATGATTTCACAAATAATGTATCAACTGTCGCCTGTTACGTGTAGCAAGTTAGCAAGGATGAGTGTTCATAAGTGATTATATCGAATTAGAATACAGAATAACAAATGTTAGGCTTATTGAGATAATAATAGCCGCACGACGTTTTCATTAAAGAAGTGTACACACTAAAACCTTCGAGATTGATTAAATGAGTCTTAGGCGGGAACAATGCAGGTAATGTAGTGTCAATGAGTAGCAACCATAGCATTATCTCTGAATATGCCCAAACGTAATCATTGTAGTGAAAGCAGTATCAATGTAAATTTGTTGCAGGAAACTTTGGCTAATTAAACATTCAGTGATGTGTCGTTTGGGATTTCAAAGTTTGTGGCATAACATTTTCTTGAATATAATTCTTAACTAATAGGGAACAAATATGACTAGTAGATCTATGCCAGTAACAGTAACTGGTATTACAATAGTCAAAATGTATTCTCTAGTAAAACGAATCGTTTGCACCACTGTCAGGTCATATGAGACTTTATTTGCTGTCATGAGATAATTAATATGTGAATCATATAATCATATAAGGTGTAATTTTGATCAGTCTCGAGGGGTTCTTGCATAGCTTCAAGTTATATTTTCAATGAATTGCCCTTAACTTGTGATTATTAGTACTTACGGATAAATGTTATTCTTTGCATAATCTTTGCATTATGTTTTTTCAAGCTCTTTTTCTAAACAAATCACTTTGATATTTGTATAAGCTTTACTCTGCCCAGCAACTTTGTATCCCTGATTACAGATTATTTAACAAGAAATCAGAAACGTGATCAATTATAGCTACATGCAATTTATTGGAGATCTCATTTGCAGTACTTGAACATTTAAAAAAGAGTGGACCAAGAAAGCATTGCCAATAATACTGTCACGATAGTAAGTTTGTTAGCTTAACAATTTTCATTTAAGCGCAAAAACATGATCATATACATAAAGTAACAATTATTTCTTCATTTTACATAATTATAGTTTTTTTAAGTACATTAAATAAGATGCATACAAACACAAATATTTGTTCAATGAAAAAAAAAGATAAATTAATTATATATTACATTTATATCATTAGAGCCAAGGTCAAATCGTGTAATCTTTGTTATAGCACGGTTTACTGTTGCAGAATTTCATTTTTAAATGCCAGTTTTGCTTTTTTAATATTGTAAATAAACTTGTACATAAAAAAAATATATCTTAAATAGTACTTTCGCTGACTCAATTTGTTATTTCGTACAAAATGAAATGTAAAGTGATGATGTTAAATAAATACAGCGTCACAGCATTTTTACATGACTTGTTTGTTATTATAATTAAATTGTTTAATATTTACAATCAAAGAAGGGTAGAAAGAAAGGAGCAGATGGAAAGCGCAAGAGATAGGGAGAAAGAGAGAGAGAGAGAGAGAGAGAGGGAGAGAGAGAAAGAGAGGGGGATAGAGAGAGAGAGAGGGGGGAAGAGGGAGAGATATGGAGAGAGAGAAAAGGAGAGAAAGGGAGAGAGAGGGAGAGAGAGAGAGGGAGAGAGGGAGATAGGGAGGGAGAGAGAGAGGGAAGGAGAGAAAGAGAGAGAGAGAGAGAGAGAGATAGAAAGAGAGAGTGTGTCGTTTGCCTCCATTACCAAATAATTTACTAATAGCGCTTTCTCTGTCCTTATACCCCCTCCCCCAATGCCGAAAGTACAATGCAGAGTTTAAAGTTGATAATATTATTCATGCAAGTATTTTATAAACAGTCAACAGTAGAATACCAAATATACCCTAAAATAAATATATAAGATGACAATAAATATCACTAATAATAATAATAACAGCTAGTTCTTATATAGCGCTTTTCAGGACCGAAGGCCCTCTCAAAGCGCTTTACAGATATATATATTATTACCCCGGTCATAGGATTCAGGCTTACCCGCACACAATGTATGCACATTCTCCACTCCCTGGGGAGCATTCCGGCTAGGCGTCTTTTTGTACAAGCGCACACTTGCTAATCTAACCACATTAGCTTTCGCATCCTATCATTTATATCATCTTTTAAGGATTTTCTTGATTTTTACATGATATATATATATATATACATTAATATGCAGGCGACAGCACAAACTGCACTTTTTTCAACGAATGAGAAATAATCACTTCAATCATTAGATTCAAATTCATGAAAAACGATATCACAACCTTGACATCTGTATAATCTAGCACAAGTGAAGTTTGGAACATTTCCTAATAATTGTCTTTCAAACTGTTTTAGAAAGATTGATGCACCATACAGATTAACGACTGTGTTATATGATAACATTGCCAATAGCAAGTAATAGTCTGTGGAAGATATATCATGGTTCGAATGATTAAATATATACAATGGAAATTACTGAACTCAATTAAATTTCATCTACGCTTTTGTAAAGTTCATTCGCTGTCAAGTTAGTTGGCACTGAATGGAATTCGGTGCTTTGATACATCTCACCGTCCCCCTCGCCAACCACCGGATCGTTCCCGTCGGTGATTTCATAAACGGCGTCATCTCCCTGATCAACCACCGTTTCGAGCTTGTGAGCTCGAGGAGTTGTCAGGAATGAAGCACCGCAAAGCTCGTTGTCAACCATAATCTCTTCTATTCATAGCCTTCGTAAGTGTCCTCATTAGTTTCGGGAGCACCGCTGCCGGGATGACCAAGGTTTGGACGTCCAGGACTTCGATCAGTAGAGTTACGATTCAACGATGACGGCCTCACAGTTTGATCATCACTCGTTCCATATAAAACATTATCCACGAAACCAAGATGCGGAGAGGGTTGCTCAGCAACGGAAGTCCCAAATCCGCCATTTTGATCGATGTCTGCTTCAACTGTTGGATAATATGGTTCGTGAGGAGTGCGGTCTGCTGGCTTGCTTTCTTCGTAGCAGTTTGCAACTGCGGCATAGTTCTCCATTACGTTTTCATCAACGGGTGGGACAGGTTTAGCCGCACGACGCCTGTAGAAAGATCATTAACAAAATGTAAACTGTAAACATTTCAAGGTTACTTATATCATCATTCATAAGTGCCGTTCTATAGGAGTAAATCATTTTAAATGGTAGATTAACCAATTTAAAATGCTCGATCCAACTCTTACATCGTTCGATTTATCGTTATGTAAGCATTAATTATTGTGAACAGCCTTACTTCTCGAAACTTTTAAATAAGTACATTCATGAAATCACACATGTATACATACTTATACCATAGAAATGCAAAACATTATCTATTTCTTTTTTGTATCAATCACTCTTGGTTACAGGGGGGGGGGGATGGTCTTGTAGAATGTTGGCTAATATCAAAGAGGGAATGATTCGTTAAATCCATGACAAATAGATCAAAGGTTGGATTTTATATGCTCAAAAGTCTTTGATTTAGAGCGTGGACTTGATTTGAAATGAAGAATATCTAGAGAAGAAAAAAAAAATTGCCAAAGCATGGGATCTTGATATTTATTTTTTATTAAAATAGTTTATGTTTGTGCCTATGTCGAAACAGCGTACAGTTGATACACATAAGATAACTCTGGTTAACGGGTCAATCTATTATATTTTTAGCAAAGGTAAAACAAATGGCGTTAATTAGACTTAATAATTCAAAGAAGAAGAAAAAGAGAGGAGAAAAATAAAAGGTATATATATATACCTTCTGAATAAGATGACGGTTAAAATGATTAGTGCTAAGATGAAAAGGATGGCCACCACGGATCCAGCTGCAGCAGCTTTCAAGAGAAAAAAGACATTACAAATACGTTTCAGTTGTAATAAGTAGGTAGGTTAGATATGACAATAAAATGTGAGCTTTCTCGTGTTATCATTATATTTGTGAAGAATGTGGTTTTAGAAAGGTCCTCTTCACATTCAATATTATTTGAAATATGATGAGATATAGCTGAAGGCTATTGACCAAACGTTCATGCTTCATATTGTGTTTATACTAAACCTTTTGGCCAGAATAAAGAAATACTAATAATCACTACATCTAATTTACAATCTTTGATTAATTTAGGTTGTGCAACAATCTTTCTTTATACAGTCAATGAGACATGCTTCAGTAACCACCTGTATTAATCTATAGCTACATTTTTATGTATAACGCTTACATATTTTGTTTCCATTGAAAACATTATTCCCTATTGAATCCTATAACCAAGCAGCCCGTCTATATAATGTTAATCTACCTTTTATTAATCGTCTTCATTATGTTGAGTGGCCCCTATGTACATGATCACTAAACATTATATGAAGGATTACATTTTGTAATAACCATTTACATTGGTCTGTTTGAAACATCGAATTACTGAATGCATCTTCATTACATGATTTACATTCATGTTATATTTTTACGTTTGCCAGGAGGAATTACCATAAACAAGTTTGTTCTGTTTTACTCTGGCGGGAAAAAGGATGAACTCAATGGCTCATAATGGATTGCTACATGTTTAAATGAATGTATTTAAGTTTTTCTTTAAATTTATATTATACAACCGTTTTTTAAGATAACCGTATTTGAAATGTACTTTTGCCGATTAGATATTTGATTTGATTTGATTTGATTTATTTATTTCTGTTTGATTTTCTTTTTCTTTTGCATTTTTACAAATATAAATGATAAGCATACAATAAAAGATAATTATCTGATAATCGCGAAGTTACTCACCTCCATTAGGTGATGTATTTCCCTTTGGATTGTCTATGATGAAAAAGAAAATGGCATCGGAATTACGTAATCAAAAGTGAGAAATCTAAGAAACTAGGATCATTTAATAATGCATACTTATTAAAAAACAGAAACATTAACAAATTTACCCAGAGTCTTGGAGAGGCCTTAGAGCCGCCGGTCATCTGGTTACCTTTTTCCAAAGTGTACCCATTTTTACCTGTCAGGTAAAACAAACCATCTACCTGCCCTACTTGCATGGGTCTTTTGCAAAGCAGTTGTATGGACTGAAGACTCTACCCTGTATAGAGAAAATGTAATAGATAGATGAATAAATAAATAAATATCAACTCACCTGAACATGTAAAGTTAGGGATACTCCAGTTGCCTGTATGCTGACAGAAGCTGATTGGTTCCTGATCAGGAATATAACCATCTTGACAGGTGTATACAGCTATATCTTGATAATCTGATCCTAGTATCAGGGTTGATGCATTGACGACCTGTGGTGGGCTTCCTTCACATTCGACAGCTATTCAGGAAAAGAGAAAAGAAAAAGAAAAGAAAAACATAAAAGACTGGATAAATATCATGTCATTATAAATATTTCAATGAAGGGATGCTATCGTTTCTTTTGACATAAAAAAAAAAACGTCTTAAAACACTACTTAAATTCGTTTTGTTTATTTATTACTAGCCTCTTAGATGAGAATACCTTAATGTAAATTTTCATCAATTACATTTTTATTGATGGTAAATTTGTAGACACTTTTGACAACCCCTTGCGTAATGAATTAAGTATTTAACATACTTTCAGCCGCATATTACTGAAGTTTCATAGCTGTCTTGATATCCGTCACT
This sequence comes from Strongylocentrotus purpuratus, assembly GCF_000002235.5. Taxonomy (NCBI): domain Eukaryota; kingdom Metazoa; phylum Echinodermata; class Echinoidea; order Camarodonta; family Strongylocentrotidae; genus Strongylocentrotus; species Strongylocentrotus purpuratus. The sequence continues at coordinate 1,593,074 of NW_022145594.1, read as the reverse complement.
ACGCTAGCGTGTAAACCCCTATCTCAAAGCATGACTACATATAACGAATATTTATGAAATACGGAATATATCGTTGAGGGTTCGGATCCTAATCTCGGTATAAATGTCCTTTAGCAAGACATAAATCCACATTCTGCCAGTATCAAGCCAGGTGTAAATTTGCCCTTTGTAATTACAGGGGTAAATTTTTTTCGAGGGCCTGAAGAACAGCAGTATTATGCTGACGGGGCTAAATAGGAGTCAATTATAATTTATTTGTTATTAACATAATTGTCACTTTACCTTCACACGATGGTCTTTGATGATTCCATGCTCCATTATTCATACATCTTAAAACGTTTTCTCCAGATAATGTATAGCCCTCCTGACAGGTGAAATGAAGAGTAGCACTGACAGAGTAAGTTGTTCTATCGTCTGGTAAACGATTACCATGCAAAGGTTCACCTGGGTCACCGCAGGCAGGAATTCCTGGAAAAAAATATAAGTCAAAATCTTCATATTTATCACTGAAACATCCATTCTGATAATTAATTCATCCATTTATTCAATCCATTCCTTAATCACGTGAAGAAAACCGTAACAAATATACATGATTTATCATAATTTTTAAACAATATACAATATTTTGATTGCTCATATATTGTCAAATCACCTCAGCTATAATTCGTCTCATCTGTTCAAAGAAACCATCTAACATAGTCATTTTTGTACAAGCCCATGACCCCCAAAATATATTCAAAAAATATATTTCACATGTTCTCACCAATTTGACATAGAGTCCGAATTTGGTCTGAACAAGATTGGTCATTCCATCGGTACTGAAATCCGCTTCTCATTTCTACACAGTCTTGGTCTTGGTCAACATTATTAGGTTGGTCATCGTTCCATTCCTCATAGTTCAATCGGGTTTCTGAAGAAAGAGATGAATGGTATGATGAATATGATGTCCTACTATGGGTTAGGAAGTTGATCTAATTTCCACTTCCATTAGAAAGCCTTAATACGAAAATACTAGCTTCAATTTCAATGGTCCATGCTAATCTGTATTTGGAAAACTCAATTCAAGCCATTACTCTTGTTTGATTTTAATGTTTTGCATATATAGCATACAATATATGCCCGATATAGAGTGTGTAAATTCATCGTAATTATTTACATTGCTTCGGTTCCGCTTGATGTGTAGATTAAAATTATGTATTATTACACAAATTATTGTTAAATGTATCTTTCATTTATTTTTATCTTTTCATTGCTTCCAAGATTTTATTTCTTAATTCATTAAATCAAAAATTAGCAAATGCAGGGAAAAGATCTAAACTTGTTGACCCCTAATATTGTATATGTCATTGTATATATCACAAAAGACTCCATTACCTCCTAGTCCTAATCAAGGTTATTATAGAACATACTTATGGACCATGTTTAAATTAAGTTCCATGTTATTACTTCGCAGCTAATTACCACATTCATATAATACAAGTGGTCGAGGATCTCATTTGACAAAACTATTTGCTTTTTACTCAACAATTTATTTGTATTATTTTTTAGACTGCAACAAATTACTTATATATTACTGATATTAACGAATTACCGATAAAGTCGAGGCGGATTTCAAAACGTATCATAGCTCTAATCTCATTCTAAAACTTGTGTTAAAATAGGAACAAATTAAGGATGTTTTATTGTATTGACATTGAATACAAATAGTTGCAAATGGTATAGATTTTGTTGAAAAAATAAATGTGTTTTTCTTCCAATAAACAGATAAAGGCTACATTTTACTGTTTCTATACTTTTTGAGGAATCACGTACTATCAGACCAATACCAGGACCGTCCGGAGTTTTCGTCATAACCACCAATCCACCATGCCGTGTTTACGCCTAGGTCTCGCAGATACAGTGCTCGGTCCAGCAATAAAGCATTAGTGCTCTCATCGAGTATTTCAGCCAGAAATCCTCCTCTCCCATTACATTCTTCGGCCCCGTCATCACAGTTCCTCGAAACATCCAGGAATTGGAAACAGGTGTCCATGTATTCTAATACCATGTCGGATTGGCTGAGTCCAACACTCTGGCAAGACTGATCTAGAAATACAAAGCGATGTGTGGGACAAAAAGGAGAAATTAGTGACTTATACTTGAAGTTCGAGAGAATACACAAAAACACAATAATTCATATTCCTCCGTACCCGAATTCACTATTGAGGACTTTAAGATTTGTTGAATTGGTACATTCTATAGCAGTACGGATGACCAACGGAAGCTTGGGGAAGAATAAATCAGCTAGTGGCTGGGCTGAACATCCGAATGGCCTCAACATTTGCTATTCGAGATAAACACCTTATGCTCCTAACACGTGTGACATGGCGCAAAGAACAAGTGAACATAGATATCATGAGACAAGAGGTTATTAGGCTATTTAAACAAAAGAAGATTATCCTATGCATTGAAACAATTTTCTGTGGAAGGTTAGATACATTGCATCATTTCAAACAATGCATAGATGAAGCATGAGTCATAATTTCACTTTTCAAAGAATTTAAAACCAAAGAAGCACATGCATATGGCCTGACCCACATTCGTTCCATCAGCCAAAACTTGGTACAAGGCGATTTTGACTACACATATCAAAGACCCGTGGCACCGAAGTATTATGAATTTGGTATCACTTGGCAGGAAACAACTTGATTTTCATCATGAAACAGATGTCAAAGTCATATAGGTTATGAATTTTTAATAAAGAGCTATCAACGTTTGGTACACCTTTTTTTTGATAGGCACCGTATAAAAATATTAGTTTATATATGCATGTACATTACTGTCATTTAACCGCTAGATAAAAGAACTACTCCCCGGTTGCTATTATTTGGTGACGAGAAGGTACCGGTGAAAAGTGGAAGCTCGTCTCACTCTGTAAAAGTCGTGTAGTTAGTCCAGCTTCTGTAGTAATGACATCTCAATAGGTCATGGCTTGCGAAATCTAACTTTTCTAGCAACAGAAAAGATTAATATATATAAACAAATGAAAAAGATGATAATGAAATAGTCAGTCCCCCACTTGCTGGTATTTTATAAGTTTTCAAAGCTAATTTATAATGAACTCATGACCAACTTAGAGATACTTACCATACTGACAGAGTAAGGCATTTTCTTCTAGGAGCGATCTAGGATTCCAAGAATACTTCGTCGAGCCAGACTGGTATGACAATTCAATGCAATCTCTGAGATTTGAATCCGGAAATGGGTTTTGCCAAAAGAAACGTTCAATGTATTTGTCATCTATAAAACAAAAAACAAAACAAAAAAGGGGTATTCAAAAGTCCTATAAGTGTGTGGATCTAGCAATTTACACCGTCTTACCTTCCGTGTTAAGAACTTAACAAGAAGTTAACATGTTTAATGCGATAATGTCAAAGCCCTTAAAGACTTCGGTGAGTATACAAAAAAGTACACACTTTAAAAATAACCTCCAAAACTAAATTTACAGTAGGCTTGCGGGTGCACCATGTGAGAGAGAGGGAGGATTGAGGAGTCCTGAAAAGGACTCTCGGTAATCTTTCTTGAGGGTTTGTAGACCTGAAAAGGACTGTTGGTATAGTCTTGAAAAAGATTTTTGCTTATCTTTCTTAGCTTACAGTTCTAAGGAGAACTATAGCGCTTGGAGAGAATGAAGGACGGGAGTGGCTCGACGTTTCGAACAGGTTGACTTTCCGTCGTCAGGAGTGGAAAATAGCTGGCGTGCGTCAGATTAAGTCACCGGGGTGCGGACGTACGGGAAAAATACATGACCGTGCGGGCTTGAGTCATCGGGGAGTGGACATAGAGGGTCTGCTGGTTCGTCTTGCTGTCCGTCTGGGCTGGAGTCTCCGGGTTGCGGACGTCGGAGAGTTTCGAATCCATGAGTGGGGTGTGCTGTCGGCGAGACGCTGTGTGTGTCCCCGACGTAGGCGGCGTTGTAGTCTGCTGTCGTCTTCTGTGCATTGTAGCTGTGAGAATGGCGGCTGTTTTGAGGGTTCGGCAGATGGCGGTGGTTGATGTACGGGTGTCTGCTGGGGTGGTGAAGGCGGTGGTGGAGGTGGTGGTGGAGGAGGAGTGACCGGGTACTTGCTGATGAGGGGTTTCCAGATGTTGTTGATGTATAATCCTGAGTCTTGGGGCACGGTGTTGTGGCGGTGAATTTCGATGGTTTCTCGGATTCGGCGTGTATTTCAGTGTTTCATTATGGAGATGAAATGACTGTTATCCCATTCGAGTCTTTTGTCAACTCTGTTACTCCTTGAAATTCTAATACCGTCCGCCAAATGACTTTTTGGTTTCCTCTCTTCAAAATCATTTTAATCACTCCTGCGTGAAATATGCATTATATGAGTTGCATCAAATGAAAGAGGAGGATCTAAGCTTTTCAAATATATGTCATTTATTAATTATAAACGTGAATAAGTTATGATAAAAGATCGATACTTCTCGGTTTCGTTTTTTTCTGGGACGCACTGTATATCTGTAAAGCCCATTGAGAAAAAAAATCTTGTGTGCCTTGCCTCCGAACCCGACTGTCGAAATACAATTATTCATAACAGGGGAATGAAATAATTTGTAATGAGACACTTAATAAAGATTTATGCATTGAATCTGATTACATTACGAAAATGATATATCTTGTCTTTGGTCATTCATTAAAAAAAATGTCAAATCAACTTCATCCTTTTCCATCCAATTTCGTCAAGGTCATCATCCTCGGCTATCAAGATACATTTGCATGAATCAATTTCGTCAAGCATCATTCGAATTCGTTACTCGTTCTATATGAGGTCTATGTGACGAATGAATGATTTTCTCTCGAACTCGATTGTGCAAAGACGAATTTTATTTATACTTTCTGCAGGAGACTGCCAGATGAAATGAATACGGATCATGAAATCTGACAAAATTGATGGACAAGTGTTAAAATTTAGTTACCATTGACTTATATGAATTACAAATAACTAAATTAACTTTGACATTTGCACGATCCCAGATTCCTTGGATGGAATTGAAGCGCACAACATTTTATTTTGATTGAAAAAAGTGTTCAAATGGCCGGAAAATCCTATATTACCCCGGTCATATGATTCACGCATGCCAGCACACATTATATGTACATTTTTTGTTGCTTACTTTTTCTCCACTTCCAGTCTCGACCTTCCCTTGCTCCGATCCAGATGTTATCTCCACCATTAAATGTTCTAAGAAAATCGACTAGAAATTCCTGCGTCTGAGCATCTTTCACTGTAGCAAGTATCTCCCCCTGATCTATGCAAAGATCGAATGAGCCATCCCATTCTTCAGAGCCTCGTCTCCGGTAGCAAGTGAGATTGGAATATCGTTTGGTGTTGAATGTGCTGCAGGTCCCTGCGAAAAAGAAATTGAACCTTAATATAAAATACATTTTAAAATGAAGTGACTGCACCACCGATTGACGAAAAACATCAATCAAATAACACAAATAGTGTTTTATAATTCATATTTTTACGTATCAGGACAATGACCCCCCCCCCCAGAAAATTCCCCCGGAAAACTACCCCCCAAGGAGCGTAACCCCCCCGGAAAATCACCCCGGAGAATTTACCCCCAAAACTACCACCTAGATTAATATGACCCCCCCCCCCCCCACACACACACACACCAAAAAAAGAAGGGAATAACCAATTTAATTTGATTCAATTCAATTCAAATTTTATTGATTTAAATCCAAACAATTAGGATCATTTTCAATTTTTGTTTATAACATTGGTTAACAAATGTCAATATTATAGTTTAACATATATAATTGAGTTAAGATTAAAGGTGGCAATAACCAGGAATGACAAACATTAAACTACTACTGCTTGTATCTTCTGGAATATTATACAGGGATCCAAATAAATTATGTTACTTGTAATACTTTTTACAATTATTCTTTTTTTCTGTCTTTTGTCTTTTGTCTCTTTAAATGAAAAGGAAAGAGAGCAAAAATACAACATGATATTAAGACAATATATATACACACACACACACACACACATATATATATATATATATATATATATATATATATATATATATTATGTTTTATGATTATCATCCCCTCCCCACGAGATGACCTGGACAATTTGACCCAATCCCAAATCCAACTCATGGCAGACGGTGAGCATGGAATGCCAATAAATAATGCTTTTTGCAATACTAAATGTCATCGAGATTAAAAAAATATACATATCCCCCACCCCTTCATTAAAGGGGGAGTCTACCCTGATGATAAGCTGGTTTAAATAAAACAGTTGGTGAGAGGTGATTACCCAAGGGGGTAATTTCCAGGGGGGGGGGGGGGTAATTTTCCTGGGGGGGGAGGGGGAATTGTCCAAAGGGGTAATTTTCCGGGAGGTATTTTTCCGGGGGTTGCTGGTTCTTGGTGGGTAATTGTCCCGCTGGTTATTGGCTGATGGTGATTGACAAGGGCTTATTGTCCTCGAGCATTGTTTTTAAAGAATAATCTTCTGGATGTGTAAATATACGAACTTTCGTTCGCAAAGATGAATTACTTACTTTGACAAACTGGTGGATCATTCTCCCATATGCCATCTCGTAGACATCTATTCAAGTAACTTCCAAGCAGAGTGTATTCACTGCTGCTGCATCTATATGATATCGTCTGGTTTACCACGGGAGCTTCAGGCAAAGGAGGATCGAGCTCTGAATAAGCAGCTATGGGAGGCGATGGGCATTCAACATCTACATGGTCGGGAGAAAGATTGCATAATTATCTTATTTATTTGATTGGTTTTGTTTTTTTAATCGTATTACCAAACAAATATATGCGTCCAACAGCCTACATTTAATATGTGAACATTAAATCAAGTAAATTATTTTAAAAGTTCACAGCTAAATTGCTCTATTTACTAATAATAGCTCCGTTCTTCCTAGACTTCTGTTTGGTTAAGGGAAAAGGGGAACAATAATAATCTATCGAACTAAATGAGATTTTTGATAGATGTAATCATGAACCAAGGTGTCGTGGACGATTGGATTTGTCACCAGACTGTGGATCACAAGGGTCGCAGTTTAAGTCCCACCGCGGCACAAATGTCCTTTGGCAAGACATTGATCTACATTTGCCACTCTCCACCCAGGTGTTGAATGGGTACCCGGTAGGATGCGAAAGCTGATGTGCTTAGATTAGCAAGTGTGCGCTTGTAAAAATGACGCCTGGCTGGAATGGTCACCAGGGAGTGGAGAATGTGCATACACTGTCTGCGGATAAGCCTGCATCCGATGACCGGTAGTAATATATATTTGTAAAGCGTTTTGAGAGGGCCTTCGGTCCTGAAAAGCGCTTTATAAGCTATTATATAGCTATTATTATTATTATTATTATTATTATTATTATTATTATTATTATTATTATTATTATTATTATTATTATTATTATTATTATTATTATTATTATTATTATTATTATAATTATCATATCTTCACAAATTTAATAATGCCAACTTTACGAAGGTTAATCATGGCTCTACTTCTGTACTTTTCTAGTTGTTTTTTGTTTTCTTCATCAGTTGGCGTCTTCACAAAGGATTGCTAGATATATTCTCGTTTTATCATTGAAACCTAATTTTCAAATATCCGGCTTCCGATAGTATATGTAACCCTTTAAGGAATAGTTGAGTTCTGTTACAAAGGGCGCTATACAATATAATTTTGTTGTGAGATAATACAAAACTGAGTGTCAAATTTTAAAGAACACACAATTTAAATGACAAAATTGATTTTGTTTGATCAAAATCGGTTCAGAGACGGCTGAATTATCCACAAATATAACGATTTATAATATTTGTGTACCACCCTAAATATTCGATGATTTAAACCAGCTGTTAAAAAAACAAAATAGCGCAATTTACGTTGCATTCTAGCCAATGCCGATGTTGGCTTTTTGTTGGCTTTTTCGTGTTAGTTATATTACGAACAACCAGTCAGCCCATGTATTGTTATTATTAATAAATAAATTAATTAACGGTCATCGTATTTTTGGGAAAGTGGAGCTGAATCGGAATGTTCGTATTGGCTAAATTTCACACATTTTGGGGTATCATAGCAATTTTAGGTCCTGAATGGGCACTAGAAATGTCAAAGATAAGAATAAGAGCAATATCCATGCACTTTGAAGGCAATTGCGGTCTGAAAACAGAACTGAACTATCCCTTTAAAAGGTAACTGTCAAATCGTGGGTTTTTTGTTCGTGTGGGAATCCTGTAGAAAAAAAACAGTTCCATGTTTTTGCACTGGGATAACACATTCACAGAGAATCCTGGGTTCCCGACTGCCTGGAAAATTCCCCTAAAAAAATTATTTTAACATGTTCTTACAGTATATTACAGTACTTTCATTTGACCCTGAGGTACAAAATAACCCTTTAAATACAATTAGTTCAAATTTAAACCTATTACCTTTGCATATGGGTATATGACCCAGCCAGGACCCGTCCTCTAAGCACACCCATACAACAGTGTTTGTCAGGCCATCCATCATGTATCCATCGCTGCATTCCCATGTGATATAATACCCTGTTTCCAGCGTTTGGTTCGGCAAGGTTGTTATGGTGTTAGGTATGGGGTCTGGCATGGCACAGGTAGCTGATATCAAACCTGTGGAAAGGATATATATGATAGGAATATGATCGCAACTACTTTCGAGAAATCAACTCTAGGGTAATATACCAGTTCAAGGTTTACATGTCCCATATGACACCGAAAATCCACAGATCTTCAAAACATAAAGAGGTCCCACTTTGTACATTTTGAAATAATCACTCCTACAGCAATGGAAATGCTACTAGCCTTCGTTTCCCCTTTTCCAAGAATACTTCCGCCTGTGTATCATCATGGACCTATTACGGATGGACATTCGACGTGATTCTTTCTTTGATCCAATGAGAGTCACCGTCGTCTGATTATGTGCATATTGATGAGAACATTCAGTTGTTTTAACAATAACGACTACGTAATCATTTTCGGTCATTGACAAAGGAGCAGTTTCCCTCTCTTGGGTTTTTTTTGGATGGTGTGCTCTGTAGTGTGTCTTAAACAAAAACATTACCAATGGGGAGCAGCAAAGTTGAAAAGCAGACGATTTTGGTGATATGAAATTTATTATTACTGATTCGCACACTTTTGCAAGCACCAATGACCTTCTAAAACAATTAGAAGGCCATGATTTTTATAAGCCCTGTGTATTGTTATTCTGGAATATTATGAGGAAATTGGGGAAAAGGGATTTTAAATCACAAAAATCCAAATATAACCTACTTGGTAATATCAACATGTTTTTCAAAAATAGAACACAGTACACGGAACAACAGTTTCTAATTATTAACCAGAACTGCACATCGATTACCCATGATTTAAGGCGATTTATTATCTTCTGCGCATGTATCTTAACATTTTTTAAATCATTATCTTGATTCTGCCCCGGCTTATTGGCGGTGACCCTCATGAGATCAAATTGAAGAAACATGTAAATGTTATTGAGACGACATTGACGGAGACAATCACAATGCATTCGTAAAGAAAACGATGAATGTCCATTCGCAATAGGTCCATGGTATCATGGAGTGCGCTGCTTGTGCATAAATGAATAATGATTACATAACTTTCATGAGCACGTATCTAATATTTTATCTACGTCAATATAACAATTTGGTATGCAATGATCTTTATCTGCGCATGCTCAGACTTCAGCTAGAAACTGGCTTATTTCAATACCCAATCGTGCTGATAGAAATTGACTTAGGTTGATTTTGTTTCAGTAATTGCTGTAAAAAAAAAACACCCTTAGAAAACCACGAAGGTTTTCACTTTCCTGATGCCTTTTTTTTAAGGGGAACGAGGATCAATTTAGGGGGAACAAGGTTCCCCTTAATGTCATGTACGATATATCAATTGACACCTGACCTGGATGGAGAGTGGCAAATTTTAAGTAAGTCTGGTCAAACGACGGTAGTGCAAAGCTGGGATTTGAAGCCCGTATCTTGTGATCTACAGTCCGGTGACTTATCCACTAGACCACAACACCTCTACATTATTATCATACCCCTTCCTCTGTGTACTTAAGGTCCTTGTGTGCCAGGTAATGGGGGGGGGGGGGGGGTGCGGAAACGACATCTTTAACTACGCCACATATCAAATTATCTTTATCATGGTATACGTTGATTTCTCTTCATCTTTCTAGTATATATCAGTTTTTATAGGTATGATATTCAATACACAAACACAAAACAACAACCTCAATCAGAACAAAAACCAGTGCCCCGCAGAAAGTGATGACTCCTACCTCAATGTGTACCTTCACTCAGACAGACTACACTGTTAACTATTTTCAACACAAAACACTCCTTTACTCTTTTTCTTCAGTCCAGTTTACAATAGCATGATAATTGCTCTTAAAAAAAAACGTTGATTTCGTCATATTAATTATCAAGGTCAACAGTCGATTTAATACATGAAAACTAGGTTAGAACAAATACAAGGAAAGTGTGGTCAAACAATTAAACTCATTCATTGAACAAGTAATCGAAACCAAACACATCCTTATTTAAAGGACGTGAGAGAAACCGCAAAACAAACAATCCAAATATTCAGGTTGTAAACAGGGAAAAATAACAAATAAAAGTGCATGCATAGTCCGGTCATAAAACCTTGACAGACTTTTTCTTTTTCCGTTTCTGCATTTTTTAATGATAATACAGTTTTGTGAATGTTATGATAAATATGATTGCATGTAGGCTGTTTCGCTCTATTATGCATTCCTTAAAGGTACTATGTCCCATTTGCAGGCCAAACAATGAAAAGGTTAAATTCCAACGGCATTTGAAAGACAATACTAATTTAGAACTTCCCTTTAAACGAAAGGGCTTGAAAATGGCTTTTAGTGGAAAAATAACGACCATTAGCTGTCGAACCGACTTAAGTGATTGCAATCACCTAAGTAATAGTCTGGTTTTCAGACTCTTTAATGAAATGGTCGTACTTTTTGTGCTGCACAAAGATTTAATCATTTAATTTTGGCCATTACAAATACAAGTAATAGTTTATTGATGTAGACAAAATGCTAAGGAACCCGTTAGAGATCATTGTATGACTACCAAAGAAAAAAACATGTCAGTCAGTCACTCAATAGTGTCTGACCAGTGAAGTCTAGCAAGTAAATGGGTAAACCTGGATAATTTGAATACTAGGACACTGCTAATATTCAAATTTCACAGATAGTACATACCCCCTGTACATGACATATTCATAATTCCTGCAAAGTTCTGCATAATTTGATGTTAGCTGCAAAATGGACATGGTATCTTTAAGTACACGCAAAAAACTGAGGTGCTAAATGTTGGGTGCTGAGTGAGATTCTGCACTTGAAGTGCCAAAATCAGCACTTGACGGGTTAACTTTAACAAGGAAACCGAAACGTGCTGAATATTTGAGTGCAGAAAACGAGTGCTATAACAATATGCAGCACTTAACATCGAGTGCTGACTGCATAACCTGATCTGATTGGTCGGTTAGTATAATAGCTGTTACCTTGTGAATATTTGTTTTTGAATCAAATTCAGCTAAGAGATTCTTACATTCTTCATTCTCCAGGTCAATACCCAAGGCCTCAAAAGTCTGAATAACTTTGCTCCTTAAACTGTCAACAACATCAGTATTCAAAGCAGTTGCAGCAGATAACACTCTGTTTGTCATAGCATGGGTCATGTTGGTGTTTGATAAAAGAGAACCAATGAAAAATGCAGCTGGTCTCACTATGAACATGACAGACAATGAAAGCGGACAAAATATACAGTTCCTCAGGTAGACAAAGGAACATCCCTTGACTGCTATTATGTAAACTGTGTAGAACAGGTGAATATGCATGTGACACCTGTTCTACACATTTTTACATAATAGCAGTGAAGGGATGTTCCTTTGTCTACCTAAGGAACTGTATATTTTTTCCGCTTTCATTGTCTGTCATATTCATAGTGTCTTGTACTGTCATTATGCATTGCTCCATCTTGTTCTTGTAGTAGGCCTATCCTATCATCATCATCATCAAATGCATCATCTGCTGCAGGATTATGCACTTCACCAACAGCAACACCCAAATCAGCATCAACTAGACCCTCCATACCCTGTACAACTTCAGGTTCAGGTTCTTCTTGTGGGTGTTGGTTTAATAAATGTTTCCTGTAAGAGTTGAAAGTGGTAAATGACGAAGGACATCCACCTTGACCACATACCAAATGTAGATGGGGCATGTCAAACAACGCATGAGTTAGCACTTGCACAAGGGCTATTCTGCTAGCACCCAAAAGAGAGCAAAACTTGGCACTTTAAGTGCACAACAGTCAGCTCCTTTGGGTGCTAGCAAAGTAGCCCGGGTGCAAGTGCTAACTCAGCACTTCGAGTGCAGTCACTATGCGAGCTCCTAAAAAGTGCTAAAATTGAATCTTTAAGTGCTAAATTTAGCACAACAGTCAGCTCCTTTGGGTGCTAGCAAAGTAGCCCGGGTGCAAGTGCTAACTCAGCACTTCGAGTGCAGTCACTATGCGAGCTCCTAAAAAGTGCTAAAATTGAATCTTTAAGTGCTAAATTTAGCACAACAGTCAGCTCCTTTGGGTGCTAGCAAAGTAGCCCGGGTGCAAGTGCTAACTCAGCACTTCGAGTGCAGTCACTATGCGAGCTCCTAAAAAGTGCTAAAATTGAATTTTTAAGTGCTAAATTTAGCACTTTTTTTTTTTGAGTGTAGCTGTAAATATATTCACCAGTACACTTAATAGTCCTTAAAGCCTCTCTGCGTATCTAAAACGATCCACCCATGTTCTTAGATCCAGAAACGTAAAATATCTGGTTCCAAAGTTATTTCGATTCAATTCAACTTGTAATACTCATTTAAACTCTGTCCAGTCTCGATGATTCAGTCAAATGATATATAAACCAGATTTGTGTGAAAGAGATACTAAACAAAATATCATTTAATTGCGTTAGTCTGTAATATATTTGTAGTACGCATAGATACATCGTTTTATTTAGCGCTACATACACCAATAAATAAGTTGTTATTATTGTTATCATTATCATCATTACAAATATTGTTATTATTTGTATTACAATTATAATGATTAGTGTTATTATTATTGTTATTATAAGCAGGGTTATTAGTTTTATTTTGTATCATTATTGTTATCATTATCATCATTATTATTATTAATAATATTATCATCATCATTAATGTTTTTTAAATCTTCAATAAACGAATTTTGTTACATTTTAACATATTCATACTCTATAAAATCAGAATGAAACCCATAAACATAAAGCTACTGACTGCAAACGATTTACATTACTAACATCATTACTTATATATTTATTCAGTTGGAGATTATTGTTTATGCTCACTCATATGAATCTCAGGCTAAACAAATATGACACTATTCTCTGAAAATCATATTCCGCTGTCGTTTTGAAAGGTAAAACCAAACTTTACCACTACTGAAATAAAGTATTGCCGTGCGTATATTGAGCAATTGACATAGCATTGTGTTTGGGCATATTGCAAATAGAGTTTACGACTTCAGTACACACCATGAATGTTTGAATACTAATATTATTTATCGGTGTCTCACGAGGTAGTATAGATGGAATACGAATTAACAAAGACATCGGGTATGGCGGTGTGAGAAGGGGGAGGGGGATCATACTACTTTCATTTAATTTCATTTCCTCATCTTTCTATCCCATCTTTCTCTCTCTCTCTCTCTCTCTCTCTCTCTCTCTTTCTATCTCTCTCTCTCTCTGCATCTCTCTCTCTCTCCCCTCCCCTCTCTCTTCTTTTCGTCAGTGAAGGAGTTGGAGGGGGTCACGTATCCCCAAACCTATGTCACTTTATCAAATACACCTTTTATTTAAAAACAGAATGAAATCCATATGATTAAGATAAGCCAAGAAACATGAGACTGCAGAAACTAAATACACGAATCTCCTTACTTTTAGAACACGTTGTAAGCTCACTGACACAAGTATGATATAAACGTTAACTACACATGTATATTATATGGCTCTATTTAGAAGAACTCATGATCATTTCCCGATGACTTCCCTTAATTGAATGACTGCCTTTAGTATATATACTTACATATATAGTGAGACGAGGTGACTACGTGAATTACGACAAATATGTATTGAAATGACGAAGACTTCATTCTGGCGATATGTCGGGAAAGCAGTAACAAGAGGAGTAAATGGCTGAAATCACTTATTATGACGTATACAACTATTGTGTCCACTCGTATTCCTGGCTATCATGAACAGTCCTTAACCAGTAAACAAGTCTGACTGAGTTTCTTCCGTGTTTATTCCTCTCATATAAGTATCCCGGATGGAATGATCATATCATATCGAAATGATGTACGATGTCCATGTACTATGTTCGTTCAGCACGACTTTAATAGTCACAATACAGCAGTCGAAGGCTTTTCCTGCTTTCTTGGTATTATTTTTCTGTTTTGATACGTCGTCTATTGCTATTGTTATGTTAAATACTTATTTACAATACACGCTAAATAAATATTTTATGCCCTTGTGGGGGCTCAATTTGATAACAGCAGTCGAATGCATTTCATGCTATTCCATGGCATTACTTATCTGCCTTGTCTATTGCTCTTGCTATTGATACATTCACGTGATCTTCGAGCAAGTGTTAGAACTGGACTGCTTTTATAAAGTGATTTTATGGAAAAGGGGAAGTCCCTTTGACCGTCCGTACACAGGTGCATAAAGACCCTATACGATGAAAATAAATCTTGCTATCAATGGAATGCTGAATGAACATAGAACACAAATCTAAAGGAATTCAAATATTTTCCGTTTCAACATTGCACAAAAGTGAATTAAAGCCTTATTTTCTGCACCTCTCCAAATTACAGGTCAAGAGGGGTCAAATTTACCGCAAATACAGTGACGACATAGTATGTACAACTGACCGTTGACCATAACGTAGGAATACAGAGAGTAGAGATGGTGCACATTGTGCGTGAATGAATTCGATGAATCCATTTTTTTTCTGTTTGGTCTATTTTCGGTCTGGTGCCGGTCTCATTGGTATGACTAAGGTATTAAGCCCGAACGAAACAAGTTTGCTAATTGAGTTTCGGTAACAAGAAGAAAGAGGAAATAAAATAGAATGCAAATAGAACTACAATCATCTCGTCACAATGAAGTGAGTTTCGTTTAGGTAAATATTTGAGATATTAGTAACTATCTGTGACGTACAATCTGGGTCAACCTCCCACTTTGGTGTTTTCGTTCAAAGGCCAGTACTTGTATTCACAAACATAATTAGTTAGTGTTTACCTTCTTATTTAATTTAAACATTTCTTAAATACGCGATAAAATCATAAATGTTTGACTTCCTACTTTCCCTTTTTCTTTCATATTCTTAAAGAAGCATACTTTTTTCGTGAACCTTTTTAGTTTACCTTTTTAGAATACCTTTACTTTAGTTAAGAAAGTGATATGTTTGTGATTGTAATATGTACAGCGCCATGAGCGTCAGAGCCTGGCGGATACCGGCGCTATATAAATATCCATATTATTATTATTAGAATTAGAATTATAACGCATTTCTAATCTTTCGGTGTATTGTGTGTATGTATTTTAAAATATGGTTGTGATTTGCAATTGTGGAATAATGTTGAAATCGATTTGTTTTAAATTGCTTCCGCTCGCTGCAGCCCTCCCCCTTTTTCTTCTCTTGTACATGATGTCGTGTGTAGAAAGCCCTTTTGGTTAGATTTAAGCAAGACTGTGACGTCACTAGCGATAAATAAGAAGCTAGTACTGATTTGGCCGCTTGGAGGCGCTGTTAGGCGTGCTGCTAATTTCCCTGTTTCGGAAATGTTATGTTAACCGGAGATGCCATTGATTTTTGTCTAATTTCGATACAAGCCCAATGATGTGAGTAAACTATGCATGTTATCTTGAAGTTAAAGTCTTAATGTATCTTTCTAGCCTATTGGCTTTATAAATTATGAGATTTAAGTGACATTTGTGATGCCTTATAAATGAAAGGCCGAGAGTACAAGTGTATGTGAAAGTGCACGTGTATGTGAAAGTGCACGGGTTTGTGTGCATGTATTATGTAATGTACTTTGATCAGGCGTATGTGGGCATTTACGTTTAGGTATTGTTTAGCTATCAAAGTAAAGATGAACGATATGAAATTATAAGAGGCATATTATGGAGTTTGTAGCTCAGCTGGATTATAATGAGTGTGCATGCTCTCTACAATTAAAAGAGAGACAAAATTACTATCATGCAGCACTAGAAACATTGGTGCAGTGCATGATTTGATTTGTTATGTCAAGGTTGTGATTATGAAGGTATAGGCCTGTAGACTTCTACATTAATCACAATCTATTCAGTTCATATACGATGAAGGAATTTAATGGTTTATTTAATTGTTACAAGTGTGGAAAGACCCACAGAGTATTATAGATCAAATTGTATGACAATTTATCTTGGTTTAAGCAAATAACAATAGGAATTAATACAAACAAGTGAACTAGGGTTGCAGTATTGTATTTCACTGAGGTGAAGTTTATTACATCTAAAAGGGTATCATTTCATGATAAATGAGTTATAATGGCGACATATGACTAAACAAATGTTTATATGTTTACATTAAATTGCAGATTGAACCTGCATTGTTTGCACGGTATCTTCATGGTTTGTCAAGTTCTGTCGTCGATGGTGTCGAGGTGTTTTGGAAGTCACATCAAGTTCAATATCAGCTTGGATAAGTGAGAACGTCAAGCAGTCACCAAGCAGTCACCAAGCAGTCATCATGAGTGAAGTACAACCGGAGGACTCGGTTAGCCAGAGTGGCAGAAGTACTGCTGTTAGTTCCAGTGCCAGAGTAAAGACACTAGCAAAGAAGGCGTTCCTCAAAGCTGAGGTGGAGGCTCTTAGACAGCACCAGGAGTTAGAGCTTGAAGAGTTGAGGCTCAAGCAGAGGAAAGCTGAGTTGGAGCTGAAGACAAAGCTCAGAGTAATGGAAGCAGAGGAGCTTGTCTATCGCCTGTATGAAGATGATCTTTTCAAGGCTAGTGAAGGAGATGAGGTTACCTTCAAGCCTCAGTCTGTCAATGATGACAGCACATTGCCATATCCTGCAACGGATACACCTCAGAAGCAGAACATTGACGTTGAGGTATCAAGAGCACCTGAGTCAACGCCAAAGGTCAGTGATGAGTCAAACAGAGAATCCAGAGATCATTTGGACTACGAGATCTTAGGTCATTTGAGGCAGGGCCAAATGCAACAACAGCAGCTTCTTGAATCCATAAATTTGCCAAGTGCCGAACTAATGAAATTTGATGGTGACCCATTAAAATATTATGAGTTTGTACAATCATACGACTGTATGATTGGGGACACGTCATTGTCCAGTAGTGGCAAACTCATGAGACTGTTTCACTGTTGTGAAGGAGCAGCAAAGAAACTCATCCAATGCTGCATGATGATGTCACCGGATCAAGGGTACCTAAGAGCTAGGGGGCTCCTTGCTGAGAGGTTTGGTGACACTCACAAGATTGAAGAAGCCTGGTTGAGGAAAGTTACGGACGGCCCAGCTGTACTAAACAACTGCAAGCAGCTGCGGGATTTTGCCGATGAGCTGCAGACCTGTACAGAGACCCTCAAGGCAATGGGTGTGCTCCAGGAATTGAGTACCCAGAGAGAATTAGTGAAGCTGATCGAAAGATTGCCCTACCAGTTGAGGAGTCGGTGGCTTGGCCAAGTGAAGAGAATCCGTGATACCGGAAGGTCACCTGTAATCTTTGATGTTGTTCGATTTGTGAACGATGCTGCTGAAGAGATCAATGATCCCGTCTACGGAGCTCTAGTTCAGGGAGGATGGAAAGAAGGACGCAGTTTCAAGGCCAAAGACAAGGATAAGGTTTCGATTCCAAACCGATACCACTCTTCCAAAGGAAACTTCTCAGCATCGCTCAGTCCTCAGAAGTGTGCTCTCTGCCATGCTGATCATGGATTGTTTGGTTGTCAGCGGTTCAAGGATATGAATCCTGAGCAACGTTTCCACTTTGCTCGTGAACAGAGACTCTGCTTCAATTGTCTACAGCCAGGGCATATGTCCTTTAAGTGCACCTTGAACAGGACCTGTTCAGTGAAGGGTTGCAAACAGAAGCACACAAAGTTTCTGCATACCGGGAAGCAGATGATGTTTAGCCGTGGAGATAGGAATTCTTCTTCCAAGAAAGCAGAGAGAGATAGTGGTCAATCCAACTCTATGACCCAGACTGATGACAGAGCTTCCGGCAGTGAAGCTTCCTCTTCGCATGCAAGCAGTAATGCCACGGGGGCCGGAAGGTATAGAGTTGCTCTTCCTATAGTACCAGTGAGGGTACGAGCAGCTGATGGCGATACAGTTGTAGAGACATTTGCACTTCTCGATTCAGGATCGACAAATTCATTTTGCCTGAAGGATTTGGTGGATGAGCTGCAAGTTAAAGGCAAAAGCAAGATCCTGTCTGTCTCTACCTTGGAGAAACGAAATAGCCGGATAAGATGTGAAGCAGTGAACCTCAAAGTCATGGGACTTGCCGCACAATCTGAGCTTGACGTGGAGGTTCACACACGTCCCAGTTTGAATATCAGCATTGCTAATATGGCAGCAGAGGCAGATCTAGCTAAGACTCCACATTTACAAGGTCTTAATCTTCCAGTCGTCAGTAGAAGCCAGGTCACATTGCTGATAGGTCAAGATGTTCCTGAGGCGTTGATGCCCCTTGAGGTAAAAGCAGGTAGACCTGGAGAGATGTATGCTGTAAGGACAGTTCTAGGATGGACATTGAATGGACCCCTAGGAGACAGAGAAGGTCGAGATAATATCCAAGTCTCAACAAGCTTTATCTCAGACGATAGTAATGCTGGTTTGGAGGAACAGGTGAAGAAATTCTGGAAGCTAGAAGGAATGGAATACCTGTATGATGATAATAGAGGAGTGTCAGTAAATGACAAGAAGGTATCTGAGTTCTGGAAGAAAGAGATTAGCATGGACAACGGTCACTATCAACTGCCTATTCCCTTTAGAGAAGAGAACCCAAATTTGCCTGAGAATCGCTACATGGCAGAACAGCGATTAGAGTCACTGAGGAGAAAACTCAGCAAGGATGATTACTTTATGGGTAAATACAAGGAAGGGATGTCCAGCCTTTTGGAGAAAGGATATGCTGAAGAAGTATGTGTAGACAACACAACTGAAGTCCAGATTCAGGACAGACAAAAGAAATGGTATCTTCCTCACCATCCTGTTATCAATCCCAAGAAACCAGGAAAGGTACGCATAGTCTTCGACTGTGCAGCTAAGTGTAAAGGAGTAGCTCTCAATGATGCTGTATTGCAGGGTCCTTATCTTACCAACAAACTGACAGGAGTACTCCTGACAAATGGAACTGAGAGATATTCCAGCCACGTTTGACAAGAAACTGATTAACTCTAAAGACTGAAAATTGAAAGGACTCAAAGACTCATGGACTGACAGTCATATTCAGCTTATTTATTGTCTTAAATGTCACTTTCAATGCTAAATTTTCATTTTTCTTGTAAAATTCAATATTCAAATGCCTTTATCCCACAGGAACAGTATAGGTGTTAATGCATGCTGGTGCACGTTAGCTTTGTTTATAATCTGGACAAATTATATATGCAAGGTTTGGCAGATAAATTTTCTGGAGAATTCTAGTTAATATCTAGTGTTGACTTATTTGTCAAAGTTTGAATACCTTTGTTGGAAATATAGTGTAGCAGAATGCCAAATTGTTAAAAAAAATTAGCAATAAGAAAAAATAGGTGTTTACATGTTTGCTAATTTCAGTCTGTTAAGACCGAACACAGAGAATGTTAAGTGGTTGTAGCAAGGATGATTTCATTATTTTTTCATATAGCATATTTTGGAATACATTGCATTAGTAATTTGGTATACAGTACATGTATGTTGAGTTTGTAAAGGCTTCCAGTGGTAAAGATGTGTTAATACATACGAAATGGAAGGAGAGTTTAAAGGACGATGACTCAATTTATTGCTAGAGGAATGGCATAAGGTCATAAAAGACAATTACATGTATGTTCAAAGTTTGATTGAAACAAAATGAAATGATTATTGGAGACGTTAAGAGTGATCTACCAATAAGTATATTCAAGTTTGTCACAAGGAAGTAAACAAACTGATTTGTTGTTGACCGAGTTTAATGCCAACAAATGCATATTTGTTTTTTACCACACAGGTATAGGAAGAGTTAAAAGATATGTTTAATTCAGGTATTGCTACCAACTGTTATTGGCAGTGGTTTAGCTAGATTAACAATGATGTGTTTTGGTTTAACTGCATAATTTGCATAAATTTACATAATGGTTGAATATTGGTTTAAAACAATATACATGTACAAGTATCTGCATGTGGTTTGTAGTGATGCTATAACTCTTAAAATTAGGATAATAGATTAATTGATATTTCAGGTAAATTTGTATAGAAACCTTAGAACAATTTCTTGCAAATTGACACTTCTGTTTTTTAGTTAAAGGGATCTTATCACCTCTTTGATGAAGTTGAGTTAACTGAATGTAATACAGTGTACATAGTGAATGTTAGTTTAAATGTTCAGTAAAGCTTCACATTTAGGGGACCGGGATGTCGTGTGTAGAAAGCCCTTTTGGTTAGATTTAAGCAAGACTGTGACGTCACTAGCGATAAATAAGAAGCTAGTACTGATTTGACCGCTTGGAGGCGCTGTTAGGCGTGCTGCTAATTTCCCTGTTTCGGAAATGTTATGTTAACCGGAGATGCCATTGATTTTTGTCTAATTTCGATACAAGCCCAATGATGTGAGTAAACTATGCATGTTATCTTGAAGTTAAAGTCTTAATGTATCTTTCTAGCCTATTGGCTTTATAAATTATGAGATTTAAGTGACATTTGTGATGCCTTATAAATGAAAGGCCGAGAGTACACGTGTATGTGAAAGTGCACGTGTATGTGAAAGTGCACGGGTTTGTGTGCATGTATTATGTAATGTACTTGTCAGTACGTGTAATGTACTTTGATAATGAATCAGGCGTATGTGGGCATTTACGTTTAGGTATTGTTTAGCTATCAAAGTAAAGATGAACGATATGAAATTATAAGAGGCATATTATGGAGTTTGTAGCTCAGCTGGATTATAATGAGTGTGCATGCTCTCTACAATTGAAAGAGAGACAAAATTACTATCATGCATCACTAGAAACATTGGTGCAGTGCATGATTTGATTTGTTATGTCAAGGTTGTGATTATGAAGGTATAGGCCTGTAGACTTCTACATTAATCACAATCTATTCAGTTCATATACGATGAAGGAATTTAATGGTTTATTTAATTGTAACAAGTGTGGAAAGACCCACAGAGTATTATAGATCAAATTGTATGACAATTTATCCTGGTTTAAGCAAATAACAATAGGAATTAATACAAACAAGTGAACTAGGGTTGCAGTATTGTATTTCACTGAGGTGAAGTTTATTACATCTAAAAGGGTATCATTTCATGATAAATGAGTTATAATGGCGACATATGACTAAACAAATGTTTATATGTTTACATTAAATTGCAGATTGAACCTGCATTGTTTGCACGGTATCTTCATGGTTTGTCAAGTTCTGTCGTCGATGGTGTCGAGGTGTTTTGGAAGTCACACATATGTTTAAACTCTTTCATATTCCCTGTTATGTTCTTCCCTATTTCATGATGAATTAATGTTGGAGATTATCATGTGTTCTTTTTTGCTCACTTTATTCTCATCGCCCCCATTTCCCATCCTTTCTCTCTCAAAGGAGTTGAGAATGATTCGTTTGATCCATGACAACTGGCACAAAGGTAACACGGTCAGAGTGCGCGGTTCTGATTGGTTGAGCCGTTCCCAGACTTTGATTGATCTTAAGTTTTCCTGTGACTTGATTGAATTTTAATAACATGTTTGTTTACACTTATAATTATCTGGGCTGATGGCTTCAAAATATTGTAGGTATAAGTCTATATGTAATATCTCATTAATCTTATATTTTGTTATAAACGTTTTGTTGGACAAGTCATGAAGTCAATATTGTAACTCCAATTACTTAAGTGTTAAGTGCTATATATCTTTGATACACAAAAACTAACGTGTAAACGTCTATAGCTGAATTGCAGCTGTGTCATGTAAAATCAGACACTTTCTTTTTCTATGATAGGCCTATATCTTATTCTAAGTATTGGTCGACCTCACGCCCCACCTAACAGAGCTTTGCAGGCCACTGGTGAAAAGTACAAAACCTATGGCATGTCAAAGATCACAATTTTAGTCGTCTCTCTAGTCCTCCTTCGAAGGATATACTATTATCGAATCTCTTTGTTAAACTTGTGACCCTTGACATCCATAAGTTTGGCATTGGATGCCTTTTGGGAGTTTCGTCCAATTTGAAGGACACTTTTGGAGGGCAATGTTTATTCATGAGCTATGGCGTCAAACATTCGCCGATTTCCGTTTGATGACTGGCTATTACCAACATATTTCATTTATTAGATCATGCGTAAAATAATTTTATTATTTCAACGATTCATTACGATATGTCCACAAATATCTGAAAATTGGAGGTTATATGAAATGTGTAACTTTTAAGTTATTCAATCATGAAACATGAAACATTTTTTTTAAAGTGAATTTTTTATTCTAATAGAAGTTTGTCAAGTAAAATCTTATTAACACGTTTACAAAAAGAGAGGGAAACAGGAAACAACCACCATTCTGATAGAATTTTTCAAACTAACACATCCCACAGTGAATACACTCTAATACCTTAGTCACACTGCCTGGTTAAAGGGATAGTTGAGTTCTGTGTTTAGATCGCAAATGCCTTCAAAGTGCATGGTTATTGCTCTTATTCTTACTATGATATTTCTAGTGCCCTTTTAGAACCTAAAATTGCTAAAAAGGTATTTTAGACCCCAAAATATGTGAAATTTAGCCAATACGATTCTACCAATTCAGCTCCACTTTAAAACCGTTAATTAATTAATTAATTAATCAATAATAACAATACACGGGCCGGCTGATTGTGCGTAATATCACCAACACGAAAAAGCCAACAAAAGCCAACACTGGCATTTGCTGAAATAAAACGTAAAAGGCGCTATTTTGTTTCTCAACGGCTTTTAACGGCTGGTTCAAATTATTTAATATTTTTGGTGGTACACAAGTATTAGAAGTCGTTATATTTATGGATATCGCAGCCGTCTTTAAACCAATTTTGATCAAACAAAGATGATTTTGTTATTAATTGTAAGTTGTTTCAAATTTGACAGTCAGTTTTTCATTATTCACAACAAATTATTTTGTGTAGCGCCCTCTGCAACAAAACTCAACTATCCCTTTAACCAGTGTATACACTCTAATACCACAGTCACACCGCCGAACCGACTTCACACAGACAGACTTTTAGCCATTCAAGGTGACGTAGTCGAGTGGTTTAAGCAATTGAATTGACATGTGAAGATCGTGGGTTTGATCCCCGAAACGGCACTAATGTCATTTGGTAAGGCATTGATCTACATTTGCCATTACATATCTAGGACAGAAATTGGGATCCGGTACGATGACGATAGACTTTAAGCATAAAGCTATATACTACTAACACATAAAACAAATCTTCTATATGGGCACGCCTGGCCCTACAGAGGAATTTTTCCTGTTGGGGACTGGGGGATATACAATGAATTATTGAAAATTTATTGCATTTTCTTTTCTTTTTTTTTGTTTTTGTGGGGGCGTCGACGTACCCTAGCGGCCGATGCGTAGAGTCATGATTAGTTGGCTAAGCAATGGCCTCGTTACTGTGAGCCCCCAGGATCAAAACCGTGTCGATGTGCTATATAAGTGACCTTTTATGAGGCATTAATCCCCATTTCTATCAGTTATGAGTTAAGGACGTAGGTCCCCTAGTTAATTAGCATAGTAGCACACACATGCCTTAGCAGTCACGCAAAACGAACGCTCCCCAAATGGTTTTCAATACAATCTGAGAATGTATACTATTATCTTTATCTATTAGGAATAAATTATTGTGAAAATCATTCAAAAAATTGGGGTAGAAATAATTATTCCACCATTATGTCAACAGTGTACATCTGGGTTCATATCTATTTAGCCTCACCAAGCCTAGTTGTCAACTGTATTTGATTTGATTTGATTTGATAAGGTTTTATTCCAATATTCAACAATACAGCTGGAAGCTGATGCAAGTGAATTTACAAGGTAAAATTAATTCCACAGGACCACAGACAGATACATATCATTTTATACTTTAACAGTTTTAAATGAATCCAGATATAAACAATACATAGAAAATAAATCATAAATAATGAAAACAATAATAATTTTGAGTTCGGTTTGCATACTTGGATATGAAATAATAGAAAATCAAAGGGTATAAGATCAGATATACAGTTTGAGAGTCGGTGGAGGACATCTTGATAATGTATAAAGAGAACAATTATTATTGATCAATTGAAACTAAATGATTAAAATGTAAATTTACATGAAGTATATATATATAAGAAATAAATCGATAAATTACAATTATTAAATATTGTTATGTATGATCTTTATGAATACGTGATGTAAAACCCGACTTGGAAACATAACATTACATTTATTAAATTACATTTATTGAAATAACATTAATAATTATTGCATTAATCAACTTGCATTTATCATAGTTAAATTTAAAAAGTCAGATTGATATACGTTGTTCTTCTGAGTTGCATAGATTGGCAATGAGAATATTTTTATAATAATTTATAGGATCAATTTTGTATAAATGAAATAATAGGAGATTAAAGGGTAAGATCGCAAACATCTAGTCTCACATGGTTTCTTAATAATGAGTTTAAAGGCCGATCATTGATTAGTGAAAATAATAAAGGCTAACTGTTCAAACAACGGCGTCTACATTACATGATAAAAAGATGATTCGAAAAATGTAATTAGTTATCATTGTTTTAAACATACAATACCTGATATAAAAAACGAATTGCAAATATAGAAATTACACTTATCAAAATTGAATTTAACTAAATTGTATCTCTAAAAATTACATTACTTTTTTCAAAATAATTTTTTTTAAAACTTCATTTTAACAAAGTTCTATTTATTAAAATCATATTTATCAGAACTATATTCATTAAACTACATGCAGATTTAAATGGAGGTTTAGGATGAAATAGCTAGACCTATATGAGGAGGTCGGGATTCCTATTTAGTAATCGAACAATTGATGAAATACTAGAATTGTAATATCTTGTGGTCCTGCATTTTGGTTCATGGAGAAGATGTGAGTTGCGTAACTGCCTTCCAGACAGTGACCGTCGGGACTTTGGAAGAAAGTCACGATGGCGAGCTGGCGTGAGAAGATCACGTGCAAAAGACAGGATGACTCAACAGACCATTTTCTGCACACGTTCAATGTTATTGGATTGAGCAGTGGTTAGTGACTATATGGCCTATGTAATTAGTTGACAACTATTATGGTTTTATGAATATGGGCCCTGGTCAATGGCCAAAGAGAGAGAGAGAGAGCTTTCGGAGAAAATAGCAATATATGTGACTCATAAAACGAGAATTATTAGATTGTCAAAAAAGTTTTCACATCTTTTATAATGAAATCTTGGGATCCAAACACCAAAATAATGATCTCATAACCGAGATAAAAAGTTCGAGTAAAATCATCAAATTAAAGCTCGCTACATGGGGGAACGTGTCATAGTAAACTTCCAAACATCGCAGTGCTGCCAGTAATTCGATGTTATCTACATAGTTTATGATCTAGAGCGGGGGTTCTCAAATTTTTTTTTTGACGGTCCAGATGTGATTGCTATGAAAGATGTAAGGTCCGAAACATGGGATGCCATTCGCCTGATAATTATTATGGTCAATCGTCAATAGACCCTTGAGGGGCCTGGCATGACATGCGGAGCCCCAAGGTGCTCTCGAGTTTATTTGACTTTCAGGAGAGAAATTGTCTATAAAAGAGATAGAGAGGTTATTTATGAAATGAAATGAAAGGGCTTTGGAGAGTCAAATAGCCCTTTCATATCCTTGCAATGTAATTTCACACTTTTGATTCTCAATATTGTTGAGAAGACAGTTCAAGCTTTTTTTTTTATTTTAAGGGGGAGCTTTTTTACGAACCTTTTACATATTCACTTACAGTACATTAATGCTAATATCATTGGCATGCACAGCAGACTGGATTGTAAATACTTGATATTTAAAAGATAATGGCCGTCTTATTCTTTTATTAATCTTGTTTTGAATTATATTGTTATTACTGTTGTGCTGATTGAATGAACTCTACTAAAAAAATCTGAAGTTTACCGCAAATTACTTCATTAGAGCGGTTTTCTTTTGAAGTTCAGTTCATAAGTTGATTATCGATGATCAGTTGTAGATGTTGACCTGTTTAACAGACTGCGCAGGTGAAGTCCAATGTAGTCAGAGCCGATGAGATCTCGTCGAGCAGAATGACTGTATTTGTGTTTTATACGTGGGGAGGGACGGGGCTGAAATTCCCCCTCTTCCAAGGACAACCATCCCCGAACAACTCTGTTTAGTCTCATTCCACAACGCCCCCTATCGTCAGAGTCAGCAGCCATACATGTTAGCCTATGGAATTGTAAACAAAAAAATCTTTGAAAATTAATTTTTTGTTTAAACGAAAAGCACATCCACCTCGACTTACGTTATCACTAGCTCTTTCATTGGAACCCTCATGTCCCATTCACTTTTGAAAGTTCACCAACCGTAATTTGATCAAAATAGGTTGCAAGCTCGTCATTGCCTATAATACACATGTGAAACAAGTCGAACTTTGGACTCAGTTTGACAAGCGATTTTAAGATTATAGGTCAAGCACACGAATGATAAGAAGCATGAATGATCATAGATAACTATTGCTTGGTTCATTATGTCCATTTCATCCAACTCCCCCCCCCCCAACCGTAATTTTTCCATTTAGTAAAAGCAAACATTTTTTCCGAGGTAAGCAAAAACATGAATATTCATGAACGGTCAGACAATACAGCCTTTTAGTACGTAACGTATAGTGAATGGAAATGGGCGATGATCCGTCCCGGAGGTAGAGGTCAGTGGTTTGTGCTGGCAATGTTCCAGCGAGCGAAAATGAGACAATCGGAGCAATATTGGGGCAATTATCCCCGAAAAATACCCCCGAGGACAATTACACCCCACCTCCAGTGAACGAATACCACAAGGACAATTCCCCTCCCGAGGACAACCATGGACAACCACCCCAACAACAATTATCCCCCGCCCGAAAATTACCCCCTGTTTATTAAAGAGGAAGTCCACCCTGAAAATAAGTTGGTTTTGATATAGGCAGAACTTTTTTTTAGGGGGGGGGGGGAGGGGAGAGAGGTGATTATCCAGTGGTATAATTTTCAGAGGGAGGGGGAATATTTCCTTGGGGGAGGGGGGGGGGTATATCCTAGTGGGCTAATTTACCAGGAGGTAATTGTCCTCTGGGGTAATTTCCGAGGGGGTGGGGGGGGGGGGGTAATTGTCCCGCTGATCATTGGCCGGGGACGAGTGTTTAGGGTTTAATTGTCCTAGAACCTCTACAATAATCATTTTCCCCCCCGATCAATGTACTATAATTTGCATGTATTAATTAGTTAACCGTAATTAATATGGCTTGATACTGTTGGTTAGCGCTGTCTGCCAAATTCCAAACTGCTTAAACAATGACACGAATTATTTTTGGTAAAAAAACGTTCAAAGAGCAAATTTACGAGTTTACACAAAACCAATAAAATTATTTTTTTCCTTTTGTATTTTTACTGTTTTTATTCCTTGATGTTTACATATTGTGTGTTCTATAATTCTTTTTTATCACTATCCAAATTCATTATGTGCTAAAACATCCACCGCTCATATAGTAATATAATAATGTTGACTTGAATTGCATTATCTAATTCTACTTATTAGCTTTTGATTCTAATACATGTATTTACATTTTTACCTAAACATCCATCCTTACATAACACAATGCTTTCACGTGTGTCACTGTGTATACTAATAATAACAACCTTTTAAAAATAATTCTTTGTTAACATCAAATCAAATTATCAACCACATTTATAATGCGCTCATATCCACCCCAAGGGATGCTCAAGACGCCCTAACAAATGTTTGAAGTTATTAAGCGGCTTTAGCTGTGCTGCCATTACGGCGCTCTAGCATTTCAAGGAATTAATTCCTGCCAAGTACCCATTTACATCACCTGGGTCGAGTGGGGCAAATGTAGATCGATGTCTTGCCAAAGGACATTATTGCTGCAGTGGGACTCGAACCGCAGACCTTGTGATCGACAGTCCGGTGACGTATCCACTTGACCACGACACCTCTACTATACTGTAGTATAGTCTATGTCTTTCTTGTACATCTCATATTTAGAGTTCATTGTTAGCATCAAAACAACCTATTAATAAACGCGAATCAACTTGAATTTCACTACTTAGTATAATTAATATCATTATTAGTAGTAGTCGTAGTAGTAATAATAATAACAATGATAGTAGTAGTAATAAAAATAATAATATTAATGATAGAAATATGTGATAGTTTATTCAGTCTTGTCCTCAAATGTGGAAAAAATGCCTTCCACTAACAATACCAGGCAATAACACTAGCAATCAATACAGTAGAATATAATAGTTTCCTTACCAATATCTCAAAAGGAATATGCTTTCGTACCTCGTGGCATACGTGTATATACATGGCTAAATACATTTTCCTATGTATTTGTACCTGCATCGAATCATTCCAAACATATATTATATTTCTAAAAATCGGTTCCAACAGATACCTCTGATTTGTTGCTCCATGATGTGAGAGTTTTTTTAATACATCAATCATATTATTTAAAAAAATTACGGTGCTTCATTAAAGGAAGATAAGTATATATAAATCCATAAAAGAAACTCATCCCATACCCTGACTTTCACGTTTTGGTCTTCATTTTTATTTACCCAAATGTATCAGACTACTGCCAACATGGTATTTTAAAGAGAATCTTTCTACTGATCGTCGATATCAAGGTTTCTTAGAATAACACGAGTAAGACAGTATGCAAATTAAGGAGGAGCACAGGATGAAAAGAAGCCATAATATTTTTTCATAACTTTTCGTCCTTATTCATCAATCACATTATTCAGAAAATAACAATAGAAAACACATTTCAATGAAGAGGATATTTGTATTCTATTTGTATATAGGAGAGGAAGCGCCCAAATCCATCAGCATAGATTTTGTTTCTCTCCAGTTTTTAAGATAAATGTTAATATTTCATTATAATTTTAAAAACATGCTTTCGTCTTCACGCAACAATTGATACATGGACATATATTATGTAATGAATTAAGACTGAAGATATTTTGTCTCTCAAATTTATAAAAACCTTTTTTTTAAATTAAAATTATTATGATGGACTTGGATCTATCTTTTCTCATTTATTCAATTCTTAATTAGCCCAAAGTTGCTGAAAGTTAATATTATGAAAGCATATATACATTGCATTAATTAAATACATGATTTGAAAATTCATCAATTCCCAATAATGTTTTTAATTGTCTATTTGTCGTTTTATTTTGACAGGGTAGCCCTTTATTTTTTTTCTCCAGTTTTTAAGATAAATTTAAATATTTCATGATAATTTTCAAAACATGTTTTCATCTTCACGAAAAAATTGATACATGGACATACATTTTGTGATGAATTAAGACAAAATTATAAAACTTTTTAAATAAAAATTATTATGATGGACGTGTGTTTATCTTCTTCTTACGTATTCAATTCTTAATCAGCCCAATAACACTTTATTTAATATTGTATCATATCACTGTGATATAATCGTTCTCTTTGGCATCATTCAGTTCTTCGTAGTTAGCTTCTTGATCAGGTTCTTGGTAGGTATGAAGGTCGGCAGTATCATCGTAGCTCTGAACATCGGTATTACGATCTTGGTTGGTATGGGTGATAGTATTCAAGTCTTGGTAGGTATGGGCGTCTGTCTGTGACTGATCAAATACAAGGTTCTCATACTGCGGAGACGAATCGGACTCCTTTCCTTCAGACTTAGAAGTTGCTGAATTATTACTGAAAGTTATTATTATGAGAGCATAGATAAATTGCATTAATAAAATACATGATTTGAAAAACATCAACTCCTAAGAATTTTTTCTTTTTTAATTTGTAGTTTTATTTTGACATGATCGCCCTTTCAGTTTTAAAAAAACTGATCGACCAAGGAGCCCTGTATCAACATAATCAAAAACGTTTTTACAAAACATATAAACATATGTATCTTATAATGAGCACACACATTAAACAAAATATAATATTGGAATGAGCAGATGGGGAAATATAATATTCATGTAAGTATTAAGTAAATTTTAAACTATGTGAGCGAAAGTAGGTACATGTATATAGAAACATGTCAATCTGAGATGTGGGATTTAGTGTAGTACTTTTGAAATAAATGTAATTTACATAATAAGTATTTTAAATAGGTTGCCATTACATTTGAAAAGCGTTATGCTTTATAATATTTACATTGGACAACATTAGAACAAAAGGAATTAAATAAATTAATAATTTTCTTGTTAAAGTACAATCTTAATTCAGCTATTTCCATAACCATACGGTTTTACGATGATAATGGACTGATGAGA
Organism: Strongylocentrotus purpuratus; assembly: GCF_000002235.5. Lineage (NCBI taxonomy): Eukaryota > Metazoa > Echinodermata > Echinoidea > Camarodonta > Strongylocentrotidae > Strongylocentrotus > Strongylocentrotus purpuratus. The sequence goes on along the minus strand of NW_022145594.1, from coordinate 1,562,188 downwards.
AAGACGGGTTAAGTACAAGGTAACTCTCTAACCTTCTTCGTTTGCAAAACATGATGATGAGAACTATAACGAAAACAATCACAAGAATAGCACCAACAGCGCTTCCTACGACAGTTGATATGGAAATTGAAGAAGCTCCAGCGGGAGTTGATTTTGGTGGAGAAGAAAAAGTACGTGAAGAGGTTGGTGTGGGAACTAGGATGGTAGTGAAAAAATGACATAAATTAGAAATACCAAGGTAGCATCACAGATAATGGTTAAATAATAAATAAAGACCCGATGTTTCGAAGTAAACCGTTTTGAAAGTCTTTATTAAAACAGATTAATACCTTGATACAAAGTCACACCAGGACCTGTTTGTGATTATGCGCTTTGCGGAGAAGCTTGCGTAGTAAAAGTGAATGATGTCGTAAGCCTTATCTCTGAAAGAATGAACAACAACGTTTCACTTTAAGGATCAAGATAAAAAAAAAAGGTCCTCAAATAGCAGGTGGGATAGAGTGGTGAAATTGGTTATGTTTAGTAAACTAAAAGTTAGTTATGGTACTTGCATTGAAAGCACTGGAAGATTTTTTTTGTGAAGAACAAAATGAGCGAAGTACAATGGTAAAGTCGGCAGGCGTATTGCTCAGTGCATTGAAGAAATGAATCCTGCCAGGTACCCACTTACTACATTTTTAAAAGTTTGAATGTGGCAAGCGTAGATCAATGTCTTGCCAAAAGAAATGTTTGTGATACGACAGGGATTCGAACCCCGACCCGTATTGTGTTCAATGTCAGGAGCCCTAACCACTAGTTCACAACACATATATATATATATATATATATATATATATGGATGCCTTAACTTCATCACAGGTGGAACCAGTGTAATTTTGGGTACATGTACATGTAAATGATAAACCATCTACTTCATGGGCAAGTACCTCCATTTATACAGGGGTTACTGTAACATGGGCTGAGTGTTGGGAATACAAAACAGTGAATATCAAGAACAAGAGAAGACATTGGCAACTGAAATCATTGTCCTTAGATTAGAATCATCGCTATAGCGAGCTTAACTGTTCTTTATAGTCGCATCACTATGCTGCTACATTAACACATATTCACGACAGCTCAGTGTTAGAGCAGAGGTCTTAACAAAGCCGATCCGCTAGCACCCTTCAATAAGGCATTAGTCCGCACTACCCAGTTCCTCGGATAGGCCCAAAAGCAGTCAGTCCCCTGGTGACTCAATTCCAAGGTTTACAGTGCATATTTAGCTGACAGGTAAAACAAACCATCTACCTGCGCTAAATTCAACTTTTTATTGTACCGAAGTGTCTACCCTGTATTAAGAACATAGAATAAATAAATAGATATTATCTTACCTGTACATGTAAAGTTAGGTGTACTCCATGTGCCTGTATGCTGACAGAAGCTGATTGGTTCACTATCAGGAATATAACCATCTTGACAGGTGTATAGAGCAATATCTTGACACACTGATCCTAGTATCATTTTGGAGGAATGTGTGATGTTTGGTGGACTTTCCTCACATTCGACAGCTATTAAGGAAAACAGGAGAGACTAGATGAATATCATGTCATTGTTCATAGTTCATTAAGGGATGATAATGTTTCTCTTGACATCTTAACATAGTGTTGGTACAATTTGCTATATTAATATAGTAATAATGACTGCTTTGAGAGAAATAATTGTTTTTATACGCTCAAGGGAAGGTTACAATTGTGCTATTGCCCTCGGCAGCTCCGAATTTGAAAGCTTGTTTACGCTATCGAGGTCTGTCTTGATAACTCGCAGGAAGTCTTCGAATATTTTCATGGAGCATTTAACGGAATTTTTCGTGTTCTTGCTGTCAGCAGAATCAATCAAGTCTCTCATTTGATCGTCATCAAGAAGCTGAAATCTTGGGAGCGTTTCTAATTCCGCCATTTTGGCCTAGTACAGTCGGTCGTCTGCGCTGGCAGCTACTAGGGAGTCGGGCTAACTCGCCCCACTGGACATCTCGCCCCAGCGAGATATCCCGACATGATTTATCGATCGAGAGATACCAGTAGTCTGCTAATTAACTGCCAGGACGAAAGAATGTGAACAAATATCAGCCATATCGTCTAAAATGTACAATGAGCACAAACATATACACATTGGTATCTCTCGATCGGTGAATCGTGTCGGGACATCTCGACCCAGTCTTTGATGCTGGGGCGAGATGTCCCGTGGGGCGAGTTAGCCCGGATTCGCTGCTAGTTGTATTACAAAATTGGTAAAATATAGCGACCAATTCTTCGCACACGTACGGTATCCTCGATCGCTCAAACCATTTTTTAACATGTAAACCTATGGGGTAACCATGGAGACTGAACTATTTTCCCGGTAACCATGGTTATTGGGATTTTAGAACTGTTTTAACCATGGTTACTTGTAATTTTACAGAAATAGTTAAAGTTTATGAATGCAATTTCGACCAATCAGATGGCTGGATTTCTTAAGTGAGGTATATAATTGTGTTTATTTATCACTAGCTCTAACATGAACATACATTATAGTTATCCGTCATGAATAAGAAGTTTTATTGACGGTAATAATGTAGGAAGTTTCAACGACGCCTGTTTTCATGATTTAGTATTAAACAGATTTTCAGCCGCATATTACTGAAGTTTGATATATAGATATATTGACTGCTATGCAGAGGCGGTTCTCCCGGGGGGGGGGGGGGGCAGGGGGGGGGCACAGTGCCCCCCACTTTTTCAGATACCCCAAAAGTGCCCCTTTTTACATAGGAAAAGTGCCCCTTTTATTTTGTAAGAAGTGCCCCTTTTACATAGGAAAGGTGCCCCTTTTACTTTGACAAGTGCCCCTATTACTAAGTAAAAGTGCCCCTTCCCCCTTTTCACCTCTGACGAGTGCCCCTTTTATTTTTGACACGTGCCCCTTTTCCTTCGACATGTTCCCATTTTCCTTTGCAATAAGTGTCCATTTTCCATGCTCATAAATCTTGAAATTATCTTGAATAAGTGCCCTTTTTAATCTCTAGTAAGTGCCTCTTTTCAGGTACGAGAAGTGCCCTTTTTCACTTTTAATAAGTGCCCCCTTCACCTCTGATAATTGCCCTATTCAAAACTGAGAGGTGCTCCTTTTACTTTGACAACTTCCCCTTTTTTCCTTTGTAAGAAGTGCCCCTTCTCCTTTTAATAACTACCCCTTTTTTAAACTCGGATGAGCACACCTTTCATTTTAACATGTGCCCCTCTTATTTTCTAATAAGTGCCCCTTTTCCTTATGATAAGAGCCCCCATTAAAAAGAGAGAGCTCCTTCCCTTTCTCATAACTACCCCTTTCCCTTTCTAATAAGTGCCCCTTTTCCTTATGATAAGTGCCCCCATTGAAAAGAAAGGGCTCCTTCCCCTTCTCATAACTGCCCCTTTTAAAAATCTGAACGGTGCCCCCTTTTTTCGAAAAATGCACATTTTCCTTTATTATAAGTGTCCTTTTTACATTTTCATAAGTGCCCCTTTTCATATCTGGTCAGTGCCCCTTTTCAACTCTGATAATTCCCCTTTTAATAATGATACCTGCCCCTTTTCCTTTCTAATAAGGGACCTATCCCCTTTTCAGCTCTTATAGATGCCCCTATCAAAATCTGATGGGTGCCCCTTTTCCGTCAACAAATGCCTATTTCCCATTTTCGTAAACGCCTTTTTTTCATCACTGGTGAGTGCCTCTTTTCAGGTGAAAAAATGCCTCATTTTCACTTCTTATAGTTATCCTTTGTACTTTGACACGTGCTCCTTTTCTTTTCTAATAAGTGTCTTATCCCTTTTGATAATTGTCCCCTTTTCATGTAATCATTAAACGTGCCCCTTATTTAAAGCGACTAAGAGCAATTTCCCCCAAAGTTCGCTCGCTGCGCTTGCTCGCATTTAAAGATGATATAATTATGTTACTTATCAAAGGTCTTTTCAGTCTTCCGTTATGAGAATGTGTTTATAACCCCATCACGATTGGCTTTTTTCCTCTTTATGAGATGTAATTTTTCGCACTGCGACCTCAAAGATCTTTAAAAATTTTCTCGCTCGCTTCGCTCGCTCGTAAATGCATATTCAGACATCACACCCAACTGTAAAGTATGATGCTTAAGCGATATCTTGTAAGATGTATGAAGAGAAACAAATATTGAAATCATCCCTGATAATGCAATCACAATGTAGGGGTATATACCAATGTCTAAAAAATTGTATATTTTCGCTTTGAGATTTCCCACTGTAGGTGCCCTTTTTTCCAGAAAGTGCCCTTTTTTTGTTGGTGCCCCCCCCACTTTGGAAGTCGCTCGGCCGCCCCTGCTGCTATGAGAGGCAAGGCTATTTCTATAGGCTCAAGGGGACCGCCCCGGCGCGCCTCGGGGTCATAGCAGGGTGTAACGTCCTCGAGAGCCAGTATCGTATAGAAACAGCTATGCTTCGAACATCAAAGCAGTCCGTAACTCTACAAAATTCACACAAAAAAAATACAAAGAATTCCAACCTTATCCTTTCTTGAGTAAAGATTGGTTAAAACATCACAGAAAATCTGTGACACTGTCTGTTAATCTTAGCTGGAAAGTTGCCTGAATGTAACGATCATTCGGGAATCGCACACACACTACACTATATGATATCCGCGCTCGCACAACGAAACTTTTTACACGTAAAGCAATGGGGATTTCAGCAAAAATTAACTATGAGGCCCGTTAACCGAGACAACGGACATCTTTCTCATTAAATATTGACTGTTAGGCGGGCATGGCTAAAATCCCGACTCCAATTTCAACTAATCAGATGGCTAGATTTATTCAACATACTAAAGAGAGGTATATAATTGTCACTACGCTAGCATTTACACCCCCGTCTAAGAGCATGACTTCATAAAATGTTCATGAATTTCGGAAAATCATTTGTAAACGTTGACACTGATCTCACATGAGTTTTCAGAAACGACATATGGTGTAGTAGTTCATTCACTTGACTCTCATTTCATTCGTTGAGGGTTTGTATCTCATCTCGGTACGGATGTCCTTTAGCAAGAAATAAATCCACATATGCCTGTATCAAGCCAGGTGTAAAAAGCCACTTGGTAATTGCAGGGGTAATAACAATTCGAGGATCTGAAGAAAGACGAGGAAGATCAGTATTGATGCTGATGGGGATACTTTCTTGGTAAATAGGACTCAATTATTATGTCTTAATTATTGACCTAACAATCACTTTACCTTCACATGATGGTCTTTGGTGATTCCATGCTCCATCATTCATACACCTTAAAACGCTTTCTCCTGATAATGTATAGCCCTCCTGACAGGTGAAATGAAGAGTAGCACCGACAGAGTAAGTTGTTCTATCGTCTGGTAAACGATGACCTTTCAAAGGTTCACCTGGGTCACCGCAGGCAGGAATTCCTGGAAAAATATATGAGACAAATCTTTATACTTATTACTGAAACATCCATTCTGATATTTAATTCATTCATTTATTCTTTCCATTCCTTCGTTTACATGAAGAAAACCGTAAACAATATATGATGTATCATGATCTTTACACAATACGCAATATTTTGATAGTTCAAATATTTTCAAATCACCTCAGCTATAATTCTTGTCATCTGTTCAAAAAAGCTTTCTAATATATTCATTTTGTATTTTTGTACATTTCCATGACCCCGTAACAGATATTCAAAAGGTATATTTCACATTGTCTCACCAATTTGACATAGAGTCCGAATTCGGTCTGAACAATATTGGTCATTCCATTGGTACTGAAAATCCATTCTCATTTCTACACAGTCCTGGCTATTTCTATTAGGTTGGCCCTCGTACCATTCCTCATAGTTCATTCGAGTTTCTGAAGAAAGAGATGAATCATGGTATGATGAATATGATGTCCTTCTATGCGTTAGGAAGTTGCTCTGATTTCTACTTCCATTAGAAAGTCTTAGTATAAAAATACTAGCTTCCATTCTACTCGTACATGCTGATCTGTATTTGGAATAGTCAATTCCAGACTTTACTCTTGGGTCTTGTTTAATTCAGATTTGCATTTATAGCATACAAGATGTGCCCGATATAGAGTGTGTAAATTTTCGGTATTGTTTTTATTTAAATTGCTTAGGTTCAATAGCAGGATGTGTAGTTTAAAATCGTGTATTCTTACAAAACTGTTTAATGTATCTTTTTTTTTTTATTGTAATATTATTTTCTTTTCATTGCTTTCAAGACTTTATTTCTCAATTCATTCAATTAAAAATTAGCAAATGCAGGTAAAATATCTAAACTTGTTGACACCTGGGCCCCGTCTTACTGTCATATGAAAGGTTTTCTATCAAAACATACGCATTGACGATATTTAAAGTAAGTTTCATGTTATTACTTTCCAGGAAGTCATAACATACATTACTAATAACCACATTCATACAATACAAGTGATTGAGGATCTCAATTTGCTAAATGATTTCTTTTTCATGTGTAGTATATGTTGACTGCAACGAATTACTTATATAATGCCAAATATCACCAGGATTTTCAGACCTTTAAATTAATGACCGATACAATTGATGCTGATTTCAATTTCTGTGTTAAAATAGGAAAAAAAATAATGGGAAGTTTTATTGTATAGGCATTGAATACAAAAAGTGGCAAATTGTATACCGATCAATTTCTGTTTACAGTATATATCCTTCGGCCTCTAATATTGTTAGATTTTGTTTCAAAGATAAATGTTTGTCTTTAAATAAACAAATACAAGCTACATTTTACTGTCACTATAATTTCTGAGGAATCACGTACTATCAGACCAATACCAGGACCGTCCGGAGTTTTCGTCATAACCACCAATCCACCATGCCGTGTTTACGCCTATGCTTCTCAGATACAGGGCTCGGTCTACCAATAAAGCATTAGTGCTCTCATCGAGTATTTCAGCCAGAAATCCTTCTCTCTCATTACACTCTTCGGCCCCGTCATCACAGTTCCTCGAAACATCCAGGAATTGGAAACAGGTGCCCATGTATTCTAGAACCATGTCGGATTGGATGAGTCCAACTCTCTGGCAAGTTCGATCTAAAGATTGCACAAAAATGATTCGACAGAATGATGCATGGACTATCTTTCTAGAACAAATGACTTAAAAAAATAAAAAATCATGAAAAAAATTAGTTGCTCATACACAAAAAAGACTTGCAAACAAAATAGAGCTATAGAGCACTTTCTGAAGCCGCCCCCAGTTGCGGAATAGCCTCCCGTCCTACATCCAAAATTCTCCCTCTATACACATTTTCAAACCCATTTGTCAAATCGGAATAATCCATATCATGAATTTCTGTTTTCTCTAAACATGTCACAATAAATAAATAGATATCGTATTACTTTTAGTTATGAAATAAGTCTGAGTTTGAGTTTACATTAATTTGATTTATCAGGTGGGCTGTATATCGTACAGACCACCTTATAATTTCGTTAGAATTGCCTTTATTTATTATTATTATTATTATTAAATATTTTTCTTATTTCTAACCACTTTTTTGTTGGCAAGATAACTTAAAAATGGCTCGATCAAATGCCTTGAAATTTGGCACACATATGTATAGGCATATGTACAAAACACAGCAATTTTTTCAATCTTGACATTGACTGATGACGTCATCTAGGCGCCATTTTGTAAAATTTTACGAAAATCAAATCAAGATCATATCTTCATAACCAAAAGCTATTTCTCATTCATATTTATCATGATCAAGGTCAATATCCGTCCGGTCAATTTCAGGTCAAATAACGCGCGCGTGCGCGTACGTCCGCGCGTTAATGCGCGCGCAAAATTTTAAAATGCTCAAAATTGTCTCAAAATCATTTTGCATACGTTTTAGGCAATTCTAAGCATTTTATACAAAATCGCGCGCGCGAGCATGCGCGCGCGTTTTCGCGCGTAAAACTATTACACAACATAGAATTGCCATTTTTTTCTTTCATAATAATTCACATTTTTTAACAAACAAATTGATACCATGTTTGTCTCTTTATGACTATTAATAACGGAATGATCGACCGTTTAACATAAATTTCCGTGCGCGCGAGCTCTTGTAATACATAGCATATATGGGCAAAAACATGCCTATACAAAATCCATTGTAACTCTTTAGGATACATGGTGATCCAATTTTTGTTTCATATTTTGATAGAGTATGAATCGGAGATATGATTTCATGTCTCATTTGACCCTCAATTAACTCATGACATCATCATAATGGCCTCCAAACTCAAAATTTCAATTTGCATATTATGACGTCAGCATATTTAAGGAAAATTGATTGTTTCTCTGTAAATATTGATCGATTGTCTTCAAAATTTTGACATGTTTTAGCTGAGACAATTCTCTACAAATAAAATGGGCTCTAATTTTCATTTTGACAAAGGCATCAGGGCGTATTTTCGCGATTAAAAAAGGCATGTCAATTTTTCACATTTTGAGTGTATCTTCTGTGGGACATGAGTTTTTCTCAAAACTGGATTCTTTCGCGAGCAATATCTCTGTCGTTTAGCTTCGTTTACGCTGAACTTCGAGTATGTTGTAGCTGAGACAATAAGCTATCTCAAATGTACCCTTTATTTTGTCTCAAATTTTAGTTCGACCAGCCCACCTATACTTGTTCCAAACAAGTATTACAAATCTAGTTTATTTATCTGTAACATACTTGATTTGTTTATTGAATAATATTGTGTGTATCGTGGTGCTGTCGTCTCGGCTTTTATTTCGTGTAAGGACAGCGCTTCACTTAATGGCTGATGGGACAACATGCAGTACCACTGGGCCTAGAAACAAGGTATTGGGCGCGTTATTAATTTATCTATTATTAATATTATCAGCGATTAGTAATTTTATTCTGTGTCTATGGGATATATCTGCTTTTATTCAAATTTAATATCGGCCAAGACCTGCACACACTGGAAAAGTCATGCTGTTACGACGTACATACGAGCGGAGTGTAAAGTTTCATGTTTCTCGGTGTTTAAATTTAAAAGTATCACGGGATCGTTGCATATTATTCAACACTCCTAATTGGAATACCTTTACTTAAACCAAATCTAGTAACGATATCATATTCGTAACGTTTACTGTAACTCTGGATAATTAAGTAACGCCTTACTCTCTCGTCCGCTCATCTCTTTGTATTCAAGACTCCTTGCAAATCTCTGAGAAATGAACAAATTCGAGGCCTTAGAAAAATATTACAGAACAAGAACGTTCTCGAATTTGCGAGAGGTAAGAATTCGCGAAAAAAATTCCGCCAGCAAGTGTAATGAATCACAAAAACTTAAGTGCCGGGATTCGTGAAGGTTAATTTCAGGCCGCGAGAACGGTGGTCATTAAAAAGTCATTAGTTCTAGTAAGAGCCAAAGTTGCTTATACTCACTATATTGGCATAGCAAACCAATCTCGTCTCCTGATGACCTAGGACTCCATGCAAATTCACCTGAGGTACTCTGATATGATAACTCGATGCAATCTCCCGAGCTTTGATAAGGGAATGCTATCTCCCAAAAGAAGCGATCGATGTTTGTGTCACCTGATTAATAAATATGGATAAACACTGTGAGAAATCTTACAAACTGACGTTAAAAAGCCCCATTTTCTCAGTTCTCATGCTCCTGACATAATCAGGTATAAAATTACAATGCATAAGTATCTGCTCATTAACTCTTGGTGGACAAGCTCGTGTCATATACCATACACAGGTTTACACGAACACAATTTCCCCCCAAACATGCTAATGCACTGACGTTGCTTAACCGAATATCAACGGTCCATTTTCTAAAATGTAAAAATAAAGAAAAAAAGTCCTAAACCGCGAACTTGCAGATATTATTTGTGTATTGATGAAATCCTTTTTCCCCATATGTACGTATTACGCATAAGTAACCATGCATGCTCCCATTTAGCTTGGATTGAATCTTGAATGTTCTTAACAAATGGCGAACTCACTTTGTCTCCATTTCCAGTCTAGACCTTCCCTTGCACCGATCCAGACGTTATAGTCAAAGTTTTCGTTAGTTAATTGGGCAATAAAGTTCTGCATGTCAACATCTTTCACTGTGACAAGTAACTCCCCGTTATCATCATAGCAGAAGTTAGATGAGTTATCCCACGTTCTCTCCATATTACTTGTACGGAAGCAGGTGAGATTAGTGTAACGTAGAGTATCGGCTGTATCACACTTTCCTTTAACGTAACAAATTATGATCGAATAAATGGTTAACAAAAAAATTCAAACAAAATATCGCATACAGAAGACAACACCATGCATACAAATCGATTATTCTCTCTGCTACAGTTTACAATAGTTTCATGTTCGATAAGTTTATGTGTTGAGGTGCCGTGGTAAAGTGGTTAAGTTACTTGACTTCCCATTAAAAAGGTTGAATTTTCGAATCCCTTTCCGGGATAAAACGTCCTTTGGTAATTCAGATATTAATCAACATTTGCCACTCTCCACCCAGGTTTAGATGTGAACCCGAATTACTGGAACACAATCCACTACATATTTGGCTGTTCGGCTTTGACCGGGTTAAAGATGTTTGAAAGGCAGGATCATCACTGCATTATAAACATGTGCGCTATACAAAACTAAAGAAGAGGAAGATATATATTAAGGCTCTATATGTATAATACAAGAAATTTCATTTCGTAATTTACAGTTGACGTTAAATATCGGCATAACCAGTAACCAGGTATAATGGAAAAGAGGAATCGTGTCTCTCCCCGACACTTTCAGTTCATTTTGTCATGTTAGACCGTTTCTTATGCATGCAAAATTTCCCTGCAAATACATGAACTAATTCGTGCTTCTAATGCAATATTGTAAAAGCTAAAGCTGTGCTGTTTTCTAGATTTCTCACAAAGTTGAATATATAAGAAGCACATTTTAGCCTTATGTCTTTAACTCATAAGGATGTGTGCCAAAAACAGGTATCAGACAATAGTAACAATACACGTTGCCACGTTGAATTCGATTTGTATACTTACTTTGACAGACGGGTGGATCATTCTCCCATGTGCCATCTTGTAGACATCTATTCAAGTTACTTCCAAGCAGAGTGTATTCACTGCTCCTGCATGTATATGATATCGTCTGGTTTACTATGTGTGTGTCAGCCAATAGAGGATCGAGCTCGGAATAAGCAGCTATGGGAGGCGACGGACACTCAATAGCTGCAAAAAACATGATTAATGGTTATTAAACATGATCGCACCTACTTTCGAAAAAGCAATCTAAGGCAATAGATCGGTTTACTAAAATATTCAAATTTGTGGATGTTTCTTTCCTGGGGACATATAGTGACGAGCTATTACATTAACCTGTTTTGGATAAATGAATGATAGATGAATCCAGTCTGTATACATTACTCGTTGCTTTGTAGAGCAAGCCTCGAGCAAGCTCTCGATGTCTCAAGAACAACCTTTATTCAAACAGTATGCATACATTTAAATTTTTTAGTGAACCATTACAATGGTCTTTTCCAATGGTCTTGTACGCCATCTTTTAAAATATTACAAGACATTACACTGACGTATTATTTAATCCATACATAAAATATAATGGTCAGGCAATATGGTATTGAAATTGACCTTGAGATGTTTTCTCAGATGTCTTTATGATTGCTATATTACACTGTCATCGACTATCTATCAGCTAATATAAAAAATCCCGACCGCTTATTAACAGTACGACATTAACATGATTAATTAGTCCAAATAAATATCATACCAATTTACTCCATAAAAGAAAAAAATATATGAGTCATTGTATTCCATAATTAATAAAGATAAATTATTAAAAACTATAAGACACAAATACAATATCTTCCATATACAATTTGATGCATGTCTATTATGTTTAAACTTGAGTCATGCAATGTTGTTTTTTCCTTCTCAATTCATAGTAAAATATTTATTTTTGTTTTAATCTCTATATATTGCGCTGATTTGGATTGATTTATTTGAGCATGTGAAGCCCTTACCTGTGCATATGGGTGCATGACCCAGCCAGGACCCGTCCTCTAAGCACACCCATACAGCAGTGTTTGTCTGGCCATCCATCATGTATCCATCAACGCATTCCCATGTGATATAAGAACCTGTATCCAGCGTCTGGTTCGGCAAGGTTGTTATGGTGTTAGGTATGGGGTCTGGCATGGCACAGGTAGCTGATATCAAACCTGTGAAGAGGATACATAATTGCTGCCCTATCGAAAACTTGTCACTGTCATGCTGACATATTGCAATACAGTATTTGGCGCACAAGGATATTTGAAACAAAAAACGACCCGCCCCTAAAAACACAAAGGTTTTTCACCCTCCCTGAAAGTTCCCCCTAAATGTCATCTGGTACTAATTTACACCTGGATGGAGAGTGGGAAATTTAGATTAACGTCTTGCAAAAGGACATTAGTACAAGGCTGTGATTTGAATCCCGTTTATTGTGACCTACAGTCCGATAACTTTTCCACTAGAACACAAGACCTCTACATTATTGTCCTAGCTTTTCTTCTGTGTACATGAGATCCATGTGTCTTAGATAATGAAGGGGGTCCCGCATTTGCAACTGCGCAACATATCGAATTATCATCATGGTATACCTTGATTTCTCTTCATCTTCCTAGTATATATCAGTCTTATACACTGTCGCTCATAAAGTTGGAATATTTTTTTCTTATTCCAAACACAGAAAATGCAATAAATTTTCAATAATTTATTGCATTTTACCCCGGTCTCCAACATAAAAAAATCCTCTGGACGGCCATGTATTATGGCTCAAGGCATGGGCACACAGAATTTTTTTTATGTTAGGCACCGGGGTTAAATGCAATAAATTATTGAAAATGTATTGCATTTTCTGTTGTTTTTTTTAATTTATGGAAACTGCCCCCTACCCTAGCCCCCGCTGCGTACAGTCATGGTTCAGTGACAAAGCAATAGCCTCGTAACTGTGAGGCCCCAGGATCAAAACCGTGTCGATGTGCTATATTAGTGCCATTTTGTGTGGCATTAATCCTCATTACCGTCATTTATGACTTAAGAGCGTAGGTCCCCTAATTAATAAGCATACTAGCATACACATGTTTTAGCAGTTCCGCAAAACACACATTGGCAAGTTATTATTCAATAAAATCTGAGAATGTATACTATTATCTATATCTATTATTTTTAAATAATTTTTAAAATAATTCCATAAATTGGGGTAAAACTAAAATATTCCACCTTTATGAGCGACAGTGTAGGTATGAACTTCAATACACAAACACAAAACAATAACCACAATCAGAACAAAAACTAGTGCCCCACAGAAAGTGATGACACCTACCTTAATTTGTATCTTCACTCAGACAGGCTACACTGGTATTTGTTTAATAAACACAAAACATTCCTTTGCTCTTTGTCATCAGTCATGTTTACAGTAGCATGATAAATGCTCTTAAAAACGTTGATTTCGTCATATTAATTATCAAGGCCAACAGTCGATCTAATACATAAACACTAGGTTTGAAAAAATACGAGGAAATTATGGTCAAACTTTTAAACGCATTAATTGAACAAGTAATCGAAACCAAACACATCCTTATTTACAGGACGTGAGAGAAACCGCAAAACAAACAATCCAAATATTCAGGTTGTAAATAGGGAAAAAATAGGGGAATATAACAAATAAAAGTGTATAGTCCGGTCATAAAACCTTGATAGACATTTTTACCTATTCCTTTTCTGCATTTGTCATTGATAACACAGTTTCGTGAATGTTAGGATATTTATGTACATAATTGCATAATTGCATAAGTTATGTTCATATTTTGCTCTATTATGCATGCTCTAAAGGTACTTTGTCCCATTCGCATGCCCCCCAAAAAGGTTAAATTCCAACGGCATTTTAAAGACAATAATAATTTAGAACTTCCCTCAAAACAAAAGGGCTTGAACATGAATTTAAGTGGTAAAATAACGACCATCAGCTGTCGAACGACTTAAATGATTGCAATCACCTAAGTAGCAGTCTGATTGTCAGACTCTATAAAACCAAATGGTCGTACGTTTTGTGCTGCCCAAAGATTCAATCAGTTTAATTTGGGCCATTTACAAGTATATAGTGGGTTATTGATGTAGACAAATGTTCATGTACCTGTTACAGCTCATTTAAATGTAATTACCAAAGAAAAAAAGATGTCAGTCAGTCACTCAATCCTGCACTCTAAAAATAGAGTGCAAAATTTTGCTGGGCAAAATCGCTGTTTAAAGGGATCCGGTAACTTTGTCTCAGATTCTGAAATAAAATTCTGGATTTAGCTCATGATGCAATGATAATTATAAACCTTAAGGTCAGTCAGGAGCCCCATGACTTTTACAAGCCGATCGCCTGTCTGATTATCAAGATATTTATGATTGGAATTACAAATTTTGAAAACCGTTCGCCTGACGGTTTTCATAACACTACAGTCTATTGGGGAAAACGAGTATGGTAAAACCGGTCACTCAAAGATTTTTGCTTTTTTGAGGCACTTTTTGATCATTTTGAAGCGCAATTTTTTTAGGGCTTCAATATTACACCATATCACAGACACTGATAACACGTAGGGCCGTGTATCTCAGATTTAACATTGTTAAACGATCCCTTTAAAAGTTGGGTAAAGTATTACCCAACCTTGTGCCAAACACCAAGTCCCTTCAAAATTTCATTACACTTGCCATAGTGTCATATCAAAATTCGACTGTGCGCATTTCCGGGGTAAGAAAGTAACGATGCAGATTAATATTTGAACCACGCGTTGGGTAAACACAAGTTTTGACACCTAAACGTTGGTATTATGACACAACTGATGTTAAAAACTATGATTGAAGCGCTAGCGTGGTCGGTCGTTCCGAATTAGCTGTTTATCGAATTAGACCACGATCATGCACTTGTGTCTTTCCGCATCATTTATTTGCATGAATGCGTGTAAATCTTCTCAATGTGGACATGAAATTCCTCATAATTCTGGACAACACATTATTCGTAAGGAGAATGTCATCCGCGATGCAGTCACCTACTGCGAGCACGCCAAGCGAAAGACTGTCTAGCCATTTAAGAGAGAGAGAGAGAGAGGTCTGCTACTTATACACTACACTACATATAGCATGTACTTTTCCAGCCAACTCCTCGGACAATTTTCTTTTTTTACCCAAATCTGTGTAAAAATAAAAAATCATACAATAAGGTTGGTTTAAAATTTTACCCAACTTTTGGGTTTAAAATTACACAAGAACTAAGTAAACGAGTACCCAGGATGAGTTGGGTAAAAATTACCCAATGTTGTGTCAAAAAGGGAACATGGTTGTCGTTGGGTAACATTTTACCTTTTACATTGGGTCAAATATAATTATTGCACATCAGTTGGGTAAAACATTAAACATTTGCTGGGTAAATTTTTACCCAACCACCCCTGTGTCAAATTTTACCCAACAAACATGCATGTTCCCTTTTTACCCTCGTAAAGTGTACAATTTTACCCAATATTGGGTATCTTTTTTTTAGAGTGTGTATGACAGTGAAGTGTAGAAGGTAAACGGGTTACCTTGCACAAGTTGAATACTAGGACACTACTAATAATTTAATTTCACAGGTAGGACACACATGACATATTCATAATTACTGCAAAGTTCTAGATAAGTTGATGTTAGCTGCAAAAGGAACATAGTATCTTTAAGTAGCTGTAAATATCACATATATTCATCAGTACACCTAATAGTCCTTGAAGTATCGCTTTGTGTTCCTAACCATCCACCCACGTCCTTAGATCCAGAAACGTAAAATATCTGGTTCCAGGGTTATTTTACGTGTAATACTCAGGTAAACCCTGTGCTGCCTCGATGATTCAGCCAAATGATTTATAAACCTGATGAGAATGAAAGAGATACTAAACAAAATATCATGTAATTGCGTTATTCTGTCATGCTTGGCCGAATCATTATATTCGATCCAACTTCGATCTTGTTACTGACGTACATGATTATAATACGAGAAATAGCCGATTCAACTTTAACTTACCAGAAAGAGTAGGTAGTATCGGAAATTCGTGTTATTACAATGCCATTAAACATTGGAATTCCCTTCCCAATGGTGTAAAGAAAATAGAAAACTGTGCTCATTTTAAGAGGAAATTAAAGGAATACCTAATACTTGACAGTCAGAGAAGAGAAGTGAATGACATGTTATTCGTTATAGAAATTCTACAAATTCATCATTATTTTCCTCTTCTTCCTCCTCCTCTTTCTCTTCATCTCCTTCTTATTTTTCTCTTTGTACTTATTATCATTTCTATCATCAGTTTAATGTTGTTTTTATTATTATTATCTTTCAAAGTAATTCTTTTATTTTCTTATCTGTCTGTAAATATTACTATTTTAACTTATTAATTTTATACATATCTGTAAGGGACCCCACTGGAAATAAGCTCTCGAGCTTTCGTGGGTTATCCTGTTCAAGCTGACTTATTTTTGATCTGTTATTATTGTATATTGTTGTATGTTGGAAGCTTTTCGAATAAAAATCAATCAATCAATCAATATATTTGTAATACGAATATATACATCGTTTTATTAAGCGCTACATACACCAAGAAATAAGTTGTTATTATTGTTATCATTATCATCATTACAAATATTGTTATTATTTGTTTTACACTTATAATTAATAATTTTATCATTATTGTTATTATAAGTGTTATTATTAGTTTTATTTTTTTATCATTATTGTTATCATTATCATCATTATTATTATATAATAATATTATTATTATCATCATCATTATTGTTTTTTTTATCTTCAATAAACGAATTTTGTTACACATTGACATATTTATACTCTATACAATCAGAATAAAACCCATAAACAGAAAGCTACTGACTGCAAACGATTAACATTACGAACATTATTACTAATAAATTTATTCAGTAGGAGATTATTGTTTATGCTCTCTCAGGTATATGCATCTCAGGCTAAACAAATATGAAACTATTCTCCTAAAATAATATTCCCCAGTCGTTTGAAAGCTAAAACCAAACTTTACCACTACCGAATAAAAGTATTATCGTACGTATATTTAGCAATTGACATAGGATTGTGTTTGGGTATACTGCAAATAGAGTTTACGACTTCAATACACACCATAACTGTTTGAATACAAATATTGTTTATCAGTGTCTCACGAGATAGTATAGATGGAATACGAGTTAACAATGACATCGGGTATGACGATGTGAGTAGGGGGTGGGGGAGGGAAGAGGCTCATATTACTTTCTTTTAATTTTATATCCTCATCTTTCTATGCCATCTTTCTCTCTCTCTCTCTCTTTCTTCTCTCTCTCTCTCCCCTCTCTCTCCCTCCTCCCCCTCTCTCTTATTTTCATCATTCAAGGAGTTGGAAGGGGCGCGTACCCCCAAACCTATGACACTGTATCATATACAACTTTATTTAAAAAAAGACTGAATGTATAGATATGATTAAGATAAGCTAAGAAACATGAGACTACAGAAACTAAACATATGAATCTACTTTCCTTCAGAAAAACGTTGTAAGCTCACTGACACAGGTATGATATAAACGTTAACTACATATGTATATTATATGGCTTTATTTAGGAAAACTCATGATCATTTCCCGATGACTTCCCTTAATTGAATGACTGCCTTTAATATATATACTTACATATATAGTGAGACGAGATGACTGCGTGAATGACGACAAATATGAATTGATTTGACAAACACTTCATTTTGGCGATATGTCAGAAAAGCAGTAACAAGAGGAGGAAATGGCTGAAAGCGCCTATTATGACGTATGCAACAGTTGTGTCTACTCGTATTCCTGGCTATCATGAACAGTCCTTTACCAGAGAACAAGTCTGACTGAGTTTCTTCCGTGTTTATTCCTCTCATATATCCCGGATGGAATGATCATATCATATCAAAATGATGAACGATGTCCAAGAACTATGTTCGTTCAGCAAGACTTTAATAGTCACAATACAGCAGTCGTAAGCTTTTCCTGCTTTCGTGGTATTATTTTTCTGCTTCGATACATCGTCTATTGCTAGTGTTATGTTAGGACTTATTTACAATACACGCTAAATAAATATTTTATGCGGTTGTGGGGGCTCAATTTGATAACAGTAGTCGAATGCATTTCATGCTATTCCATGGCATTACTTAGTTGTCTTGTCTATTGCTCTTGCTATCGATACATCCATGTGATCTTCGAGCAAGTGTTAGAACTGGACTGCTGTTATAAAGTGATTTTATGGAAAAGGGGAAGTCCCTTTGACCGTCCGTACAAAGTGCATAAAGACCCTATCCGATGAAAATACAACTTGTTGTCAATGGAAAGCTGAATGAACATAGTATACAAATACAAAGGAATTCAAATATTTTTCCGTGTAAGCATTGCACAAAAGCAAATTAAAGCCTTATTTTCCGCACCTCTCCAAATTACAGGTGAACAGGGGTCAAATTTGCCGCAGATACAGGACGACATAGTATGTACAACTGATCGGTGACCATAACGTAGGAATACAGAGAGTAGAGATGGTGCACATTGTGCGTGAATGAATTCGATGAATCCAATTTTTTCTGTTTGGTCTATTTTCGGTCTGGTGCCGGTCTCATTGGTATGACTAAGATATTAAGCCCGAACGAACCAAGATTGCTAATTGAGTTTCGGTAGCAACAAGAAAGAGGAAATAAAATAGAATGCAAATAGAACTACAATTATCTCGTCACAATTAAGTGAGTTTATTTTAGGTAAATATTTGATTTGATATATTAGTAACTATCTGTGACGTACAATCTGGGTCAATTTCCACTTTGGTGTTTTCGTTCAAAGGCCAGTACTTGAATTTACAAACATAATTAGTTGGTGTTTACCTCCTTATTCAAATTTAAACATTTGTTAAATACGCGATAAAATCATAAATGTTTGACTTCCTACTTTCCCTTTTTCTTTCAAATTCTTTACGAAGCATACTTTTTCTCGTGAACCTTTGTAGTTTACCTTTTTAGTTTTACCTTTACTTTAGTTACGAAAGTTATATGTTCGTGATTAACAGCGCCATGAGCGTTAGAGTCTGACGGATACCGACGCTGCATAAATATCCATATTATTATTATTATTATTATTACTATAATTATAACGTATTTCTAATCTTTCCCTGTATTGTGTGTATGTATTTTAATATATGGTTGTGCTTTGCATTCATGGAATAATGTTGAAATCGATTTGTTTTAACTCGCTTCCGCTCACTGCAGCCCTCCCCCTTTTCTTCTCTTGTATATATATGTTTAAACTCTTTCGTATTCCCTTTTATGTTCTTCCCTATTTCATTATGAATTAATGTTGGACATTATCATGTGTTCTTTTTTGCCCACTTTATTCTCATCGCCCTCTTTCCCATCCCTTCTTTATCTCTCTCTCTCTCTCTCTCTCTCTCTTTCATACTATTTCCATAACTGTAATTCTCCTCGACCCTTCTTTATAATGTCAAAGGAGTTGAGAATGATTCGTTTGATCCATGACAACTGGCACAAAGGTAACCCGGCCAGAGTGCGCGACTCTGATTGGTTGAGCCGTTCCTGGGACTTTATCGAACTTTAATAACGTGTTTTTCACAATAATACTTATCTTGGCTGATGGCTTCAAATTATTTTAAGTATAAGTCTACATGTACAATCTTATTAACCTTATATTTTGTTGGACAAGTCATGAAAGCAATAGTGTAAACTCCAATTACTTGAGTGTTAAGTGCTATATATCTTTGAGACACAAAAAGTAACGTGCAACAGTTTAAAGCTTAACTGCAGATGTGTCATTACGATCAGACACTTTTTTCAGTAGTAATATTTGTTCTAAGTATTGGTCGACCTTGCAGCCCACCTAACATATATATATATATATATATATATATATATATATATATAGCTCGTTCTTATATAGCGCTTTTCTGGACCGGAGGCCCTCACAAAGCGCTTTAAAGATACGTATATTATTACCCCGGTCATTGGATTCAGGCTTACCCGCACACAATGTATGCACATTCTCCACTCCCTGGGGAGTATTCCAGCCAAGCGTCATTTTTACATGCGCACACTTGCTAATCTAACCACTTTAGCTTTCGCATCCTACCGGGTACCCATTTAACACCTGGGTGGAGAGTGGCAAATGTAGATCAATGTCTTGCCAAAGGACATTAGTGCTGCGGCGGGACTTGAACCACGGACCTTGTGATCCACAGTCCGGTGACTTATCCACTCGTTCACAACACCTCTAACAGAGCTTTGCGGCCCATCGGTGAAAAGTGCAAAACCTATGGCATGTCAAAAGTCACAGTCCTAGTCGTCCCTCTAGTCTTCCTTCGAAGGCTATACTATGAACGATTTTTTTTTTAAATTGTGACCTTTTACATCCATAAGTTTTGCCTTAGATGCATTATGGGAGTTTCGTCCAATTTGAACGACGATTTAGGAGAGCAATGTTTATTTTTGACCAATGACGGCAAACATTCGCCAATTTCTTTTTGGTGACTAGCTATTAATTTTTTTTCTATGTATTAGATCATGCATAACACATGTTTTTTTCATTCCCACAATCCCTAAGATATGTCCACACATATTTGAAAAATGGCGGTTGTATGAACTGTGCAACTTTCAATTACAAACCATGAAGATTTTGTTAAGCAAATTTCTATTTTATTAGAAGTTTGTCCAGTAAATCTCAGTGGAGCAGAAAATCTTCAGGCGAACAACAACATCGAAGAGCTACTATATGGTAGCAAGAAATGTAAGTAAAGATCCATCTTGTGCGAAGATTTCTGAAATGATTGTGATGTGTTTATCATTGCAGTCAGGTGCACTCTGCATCATCATCAGACCTATTACGTCCTATCGATATCCCAGCTTCGTTTATCAACTGATTAAATGAACTCTGACTAATCTATATCATCGACGACAATGTTTAAAAAAAAAATCAGAACTTTACCGTAAATTATTTCATTAGAGCACATCTCATACTTTTAAAATTCATTTCATAACTTGATTATGGATAAACAGTGGTAGATGTTGACCTATTATAGAGACTGCGCAGATGTAATAATAATAATAATAGGCATTTGTATAGCGCCGTCTATCTAGACAATGCTATTATAATGTAGTCCAATGTAGTCAGAGCCGATGAGATCTCGTCGAGCAGAATAACATGTAGGCTATTTGCGTTTAATATGTGGGGAGGGACGGGGTTAAAAGCCCACCTCCACCTATGTGCTTGGGGGGGGGGGGGGGGAGGGGGGGGGGGGGGGGGAGGGGGGGGGGGTAACCTAGGTTGCTAATTTACCAGGAGGTAATTGTCCTCTGGGGTAAATTTCCGGGGGGGGGGTAATTGTCCCGCTGGTCATTGGCCGGGGACGAGTGCTTAGGGTTTAATTGTCCTAGAACCTCTAAAATGATATTTGCCCGATTAATGCATTAATATGCTTATATGTGTGGCTGGATACTGTTGGTTAGCGCTGTCTGCCAAATTATAAACTGCTTAAAAAGTCACACGAATTATTTTGGTTAAAAAAACGTTCAAAGAGCAAATTTACGAGTTTACACAAAAGCAATAACATTTTTTTTTTCTTTTTGTATTTTTTTATTTTTTTATTCCTTGATGTTTGCCTATGGTGTGTTCTATAATTCATGTTATCATTATTCACATTTATTATATGCTAAAACATCCACCGCTCATATAGTAATATAATAATGTTGACTTGAATTGCATTATCTAATTCTACTGATTAGCTTTTCATTCTAATACATGTATTTACATTTTTACCTAAACATATATCCTTACATAACACAATGCTTTCACGTGTGTTACTGTGTATAATAATAATAACAACCTTTTTCAAAAATAATTCTTTGTTAACATCAAATCAAATTATCAACAAAATTTATAATGCGCCCATATCCACCCCAAGGGATGCTCAAGACGCCCTAACAAATGTTGGAAGTTATTAAACGGCTTTAGCTGTGCTGCCATTACGGCGCTCTAGCATTTCAAGGAATTAATTCCTGCCAGGTACCCATTTACATCACCTGGGTCGAGTGGGGCAAATGTAGATCGATGTCTTGCCAAAGGACATTATTGTTGCGGTGGGACTCGAACCGCAGACCTTGTGATCGACAGTCCGGTGACGTATCCACTTGACCACGACACCTCTACTATACAGTAGTATGGTCTATGTCTTTCTTGTACATCTCATATTTAGAGTTCATTGTTACCATCAAAACAACCTATTAATCAACTCGAATCAACTTGAATTTCACTGCTTAGTAGAATTAATATTATTAGTAGTAGTAGTTGTATTAGTAATAATAATAACAATGATATTAGTAGTAATACAAATAATAATATTAATGATAGAAATATGTGATAGTTTTTCAGTCTTGTCCTCAAATCTGGAAAAAAATGCCTTCCACTAACAATACCAGGCAATAACACTAGCAATCAATGCAGTAGAATATAATAATTTTCTTACCAATATCTCAAAAGGAATATGCTTTCGTACCTTATGGCATACGTGTATATACATGACTAAATAAATTGTCCTTTGTATTAATTTGTACCTGCATCGAATCATTCCAAATATATATTATATTTCTAAAAATCGAATTCAACGGATACCTCTGATTTGTTGCTCCATGATGTGAGAGTTTTTTTTAATACATCAATCATATTATTCAAAAAAAATACGGTGCTTCATCGAAGGAAGATAAATATATATGAATCCATAAAAGAAACTAATCCCATACCCTGACTTTCACGTTTTGGTCTTCATTTTTATTTACCCAAATGTATCAGACTACTGCCAACATGGTATTTTACAGAGAATCGTTCTACTGATCGTCGATAAGGTTTCTGGGAATAACACGAGTTGACATTGTGAACACGAAGAAGGAGCACAGGATGAAAAGAAGCCATAATATTTTTCATAACTTTTCGTCCTTATTCATCAATCACATTATTCACAAAATAACAACAGAAAAAACATTTCCATGAAGAGGATATCTGTATTCTATTTGGATATACAAGAGGAAGCGCCCAAATCCATCAGCATAGATTTTGTTTCTCTCCAGTTTTTAAGATAAATTTTAATATTTCATTATAATTTTAAAAACATGCTTTCATCTTCACGCAACAATTGATACATGGACATATATTATGTAATGAAATAAGACTGAAAATGTTTTGTCTTTCAAATATATAAAAACCTTTTTTTTTTATTTAAAATTATTAAGATGGACTTGGATTGATCTTTTCTCATTCATTCAATTCCTAATTAGCCCAAAGTTGCTGAAAGTTAATATTATGAAAGCATATATACATTGCATTAATTAAATACATGATTTGAAAATTCATCAATTCCCAATAATGTTTTTATTTTTCTATTTGTCGTTTTATTTTGAATGGGTAGCCCTTTATTTTTTCTCTTCAGTTTTTAAGATAAATTTAAATATTTCATGATAATTTTCAAAACATGTTTTCGTCTTCACGAAATAATTGATACATGGACATACATTTTGTGATGAATTAAGACAAAATTATAAAACTTTTTTTTTAAAATAAAAATTATTATGATGGACGTGTGTTTATCTTCTTTTTATGTATTCAATTCTTAATCAGCCCAATAACACTTTATTTAATATTGTATCATATCACTGTGATATAATCTTTCTCTTTGGCATCATTCAATTCTTCGTAGTTAGCTTCTTGATCAGGTTCTTGGTAGGTATGAAGGTCAAAATTTCCATCGTAGCTCTGAACATCGGTATTACAATCTTGGTTGGTATGGGTGATATTATTCAAGTCTTGATAGGTATGGGCATCTGTCTGTGACTGATCAAATACAGGGTTATCATGCTGCGGAGACGAATCTGACTCCCTCCCTTCGGACTTAGACGTTGCTGAATCATTGCTGGAAAATTACATTATAAAAAAAATAGATAAATTGCATTAAAGTGGAAATAGAAAATCACAAATATGTCAACTCACTAGAAACTGGTATTGGTATTGTTATTTAATTTCCATATCACAATATTGAACACAATACAAAGAAAATGCATGTACATAGTAAAATCAATAGTATAGTAAATGGCTGGATAACCCATTCTGCGTTGTTTAAGTATAACAAAACTGTTCTTCTCTGGGGTCCAGGAATAAAGATACCAACAGTTATTATACAACATAAAATAATATAATATGAATACATATAAAACCTACAACGTATTAGAGAAGCATAAACACCCCATCCCCACCCCAAGCATGTAAGCTAACAGATGGCCATCGTACAAGTTTTAGGTCAACTACATATCGGGTGATTTATAAAAATACAAATACAACCACCACCATAGCAGATGGGATATACGAGAGATTCGCCAGAAAAAAATACGATATTTTAATGACGTCACATAATCGACCAACACTGCCTAAGCAGATGACATCCCATAAAGAATGAACATAATTGTAAAGCCATTATTTCTCAAATTATAATTAGTTTAGTGTATATAAGTGTGATGGCATTTCAAACCATTCAAAAGGGGATATGAAACAGATTCTGATAATCAAAATATTTGTTTTTTGTAAATACACATGATAGGGGTTAATTAGCAATCGAAGAAACCAGTCTTTCAAATTGAACCCCCTCCCAGGAATGATATTAAGGACGGCATTTGTTCCCTCTTGAAATGCCGAACATACCGCGTTGTGTGCAGCTGAATATACAATGGCGTCTTATTTCGTTAACAAGCGACATATTCCTTTATTTTTGAATCGCTGCATTTTTCATCAAATTAAAACCATGCGCGTGGTTTAGAGTGAGGCGATATATTATACATTTAGCTTGTACGAGAAAGAACTCAAGAGAAGCTGAAAAAACCATGTGCAAATCATGTCCATGCTGTGATCTCACACATCTCAGCAGCGTTCGGAGAGCTGTTCAGGTGCTATGTCGTGGCTGTATTTAAGCGGTTTGTAATTTATAATAATCGTTACTTGGAATGGTTCCAAGCATTGAATTTTGATAACCTTGTCGAATCAAAGTTTCAAATTTGCATGATGAAAATAAAGTTTGTTTTTAAAATCAATGAATATCTACTTTTAATGAAATACATGACTTAAAACATCATCAATTACCGATAAATAGGTATGTAGAAACACGTCAACATGAGATGTGGGAATTAGTGTGGTACTTTTGAAATACATGTAATTTACCTAATAAGTATTTTAAACAGGTTGCCATTACATTTGAAAAGCGTTTGGCTTAAGAATATTTACATTGGACAACATTTAAAAAAGGAATTAAATAAATTAATTACTTTGTTGTTAGTGTACAATCTTAATTCAGCTATTTCCAAAACCATACGGTTTAAGCCCCTTGTGTGGAGGAGTACGATGATAATGGACTGATGAGAAGGACGGGTTAACAAGTACAAGGTAACTCTCTAACCTTCTTCGCTTGTAAAAGATGATGATGAGGACTATAACGATAACAATCCCAAGAATAGCACCAACAACGCTTCCTATGACAGTTGCTATGGAACTTGGAAAACCTCCAGCGGAAGTTGATTCTGTTGTAGAATAAAGTATAGGTGAAGAGGTTGATGTAGGAACTAGGATGATAGGGAAAAGAATGACATAAATTAGAAATACCAAGCTAGTATCACAGATAATGGTTATAATAAATAAAGACCTGAAGATTCGAAGTAAGCCATTTTGAATGTCTTTGCGGTCGTGTTTAAAACAGATTAATATCGTGATACAATGTCAAACCTGTTTGTGATTCTGTGCTTTGCGGAGAAGTTTAGTAGCTTAGTAGCTGCGTAGTAAAAATGAATGGTGTCGTAAGCCTTATCTCTGAAAGAATGAAAAACAACTTAGGTTCAAATTTTTAAAAGTCTTCAAATAGCAAATAGGCCAGAGTGGTGAAAGTGAAGAAACGGTTAATCAAGTTCTACGAGAAATTATAAACGTCAAATGTTTTGGTTATGGCAGTTTAGTAAAGTAAAAATTAGTTGTGGTGCTTGCAATTGAGCCAAAGAAGGCCATCGATTAAATATAATTTTTCATTTATTTTGAGAACAAAATAAGCGAAGTACAATAGGTTAGTCGGCTTTAGATCCGGAAAGCGTAGGTCTCGTTGTATTGAAGGGAAAAACCTACAAGGTACCCAGTTACCCACTTACTACATTTTATATATTTAGTTGAATGTGGCAAGGGAAGATCATTGGGGTACACGTACATGTGAATGGTGATCCATAATCTTAATAACAAGTACCTCCATTAATACAAGGGTTACTGTAAAATGGGCTGGGTGCTGGGAATACAAAACAGATTTATAGTAAATAGAGGAACAAGAGAAGACATTGGCAACTGAAATCGATATCCTCCACTCTGAATCATTTCTACAGCAAGATTCAATGTCCTTAACAGTCACATTACAGTGCTGCTACATTATTATTATTATTATTATTATTATCAGGTGGGCTGTATAACGTACAGACCACCTTATAATTTCGTTAGAATTGCCTTTATTTATTATTATATATTTTTCTTATTTCTAACCACTTTTTTGTTGGCAAGATAACTTGGAAATGGCTCAATCAAATGCCTAGAAATTTGGCACACATATGAATAGGCATATGTACAAAGCACAATAACGTTTTCAACATTGACCTTCACTGATGACGTCATCTAGGCGCCATTTTGTAAAATTTTACGAAAAACAACTCTTGATCATATCTTCATAACCAAAAGGTATTTCTCATTCATATTTATCATGATCAAGGTCAATATCCGTCCGGTCAATAAAAAGTCAAATAACGCGCGCGTGCGCGTACGTCCGCGCGTCAATGCGCGCGCAAAATTTTGAAATGCTCAAAATCGTCTCAAAATCATTTTGCATACGTTTTAGGCCATTCTAAGCATTTTATAAAAAAAATTGCGCACACGCGCATGCGCGCGCGTTTTCGCGCGTAAAACTTTTGCACAACATTGAATTGCCTTTTTTTTTCTTTCATAATATTCCACATATATTTACAAACAAATTGATACCACGTTTGTTTCTTTATGACTATTAATAACGGATTGATCGACCGTTTAACAAAAATTTCCGTGCGCGCGAGCTCTTGTAATACATAGCAAATATGGGCAAAAACATGCCTATACAAAATCCATTGTAGCTTTTAAGGATGCAAGGTGACCCCAATTTGTTTTCATATTTTAATAGAGTATGATTCGGAGATATTGTTTCATGTCTCATTTGACCCTCAATTAACTCATGACGTCATCACAATGGCCTCCGAACTCAAAATTCCAATTTGCATATTATGACGTCAGCATATTTATGGAAAATTGATTGTATCTCTGTAAATATTGATCGATTTTCTTTCAACTTTCGATATGTTCTAGCTAAGACAATTCAATACAAATGCAGTATACAAGATTTTTCATTTTGACAAAGGAATCATGGCTTTTTTTGCGATTAAAGGAAGAATGTCATTTTTCACTTTTTGCGTGTATTCTCTACGGGACATGACTTTTTCTCAAAACTCGATTCTACATTTCCGTCTTTCGCGAGCAAAATCTCCGTTGTTTTAGCTTCGTTTGAGCTGAACTTTGAGTGTGTTGTAGCTGAGACGATTAGCTATCTCAAATGTGCTCCTCATTTTGTCTTAAATTTTAGTTGGACCAGCCCACCTATACTTGTTCCAAACAAGTATTACAAATCTAGTTATTATTATTATTAATATTATTATTATTATTATTATTATTATTATTATGTTTTACTTGTTTTGTTTTATTTAAGAAATCTCAGTGGTAGAACTGGGAGTTCGCGTGGTCTTAACCAAGCCGATGCCCTAACCTCCTTTAGTATGCATTGGTCTTAATTTCCCAGTCCCTAGGAGAGGCCATATTGTCGTCGGTCACCTGGTTACATATTTTTCAAAATTATAACATGCGTTGTAGCTGTCAGGTAAAACAAACCACATACTTGCCCTATATACAGGGGTGTCTTGCAAATTAGTTGTTATTATACTGAATAGTCTACCTTGTATAAAGAACATAGAATAAACAGATAAATAAATAAATATCATCTTACCTGAACAATTAAAGTTAGGGGTACTCCATGTGCCTGCATGCTGACAGAAGCTGAGTGGTTCATTATCAGGAATATAACCATCTCGACAGGTGTATAGAGCTATATCTTGATACACTGATCCATGTATCATGGTGGATGCAAGGGCGACCTCTGGGGCGCTTCCTTTGCATTCAACAGCTATTTAGGAAAACAGAAAAGACTGGATAAATATCATGTCATTATTCATATTTCAATAAAGGGATGCTATTGTTTCGTTTTAAATCCAAACATAGTGTTAATAGTACAATTTTTTAATTCATATTTTTGTTTGTATTACTTGCTCTTAGATAAGAATACCTTATTGTAATCCTTCATGAATAACAATTTTATTGACGGTAAAATTGTAGAAAGTGTCGCCGAAGCCTTGCTTAATGAGTTGAGTATTAATCATACTTTCAACCGCATATTACTGAAGTTTGATATCTGTCATTATGCTAGCATTTAAACCCATGTCTCAAAGTATAACTACAATTAAAGAATGTATATGAAATACAGGATATCATCTGCAAACATTAAAACGGACCTCGCATGTGTTTTGACGAAAAAAAATATCTTACAGTAGTTCCTTTTCTCGACTCTCATTTCATTCGTTGAGGGTTCGGATCTTATCCCGCTATAAATGTTCTTTGGCAAGACATAAATCCACATTTGACAGTATCCAGCCAGGTCTATATGGGTACCTGGCAATTGATGAGGTAATAATAATTCGAGGGCCTACAATGATGGGGCTACTCGGTGGGTAAAAAATATACAATAATTATTTATTGCCTTCACACGATGGTCTTTGATGATTCCATGCTCCATTATTCATACACCTTAAAACGCTTTCTCCAGATAATGTATAGCCCTCCTGACAGGTGAAATGAAGAGTAGCACCGATAGAGTAGGTTGTTCTATCATTGGGTAAACGATTACCATGCAAAGGTTCACCTGGGTCACCACAGGCAGTAATTCCTAGAAAATATATAAGACACAATATTTATACTTCTTACTGAAACATCCATTCTGGTATTTAATTTATCCGTAATATTCTATCCATTTCTTCATTAACGTGCAGAAAACTGTAAATAATATACATGATGTATCATAATCTTTAAACAATACACATTATTTTGATTGCTCAAATATTGTCAAATCACCTCAGCTATAATTCTTGTCATCTGTTCAAAGAAGCCGTCTAAAGCCTCGTCCTAATAGAACTTTTTCGACCTCACCCGAGTGACATGTGGATGAGAAACGGTGGGGGTCTGATCGTAAAACACGGGTTGAGCTTTTGGACACCGTCTTAATCAGCCATCCGAAAAAAACCTCACCGAGCGATCAGCTGGTGCGCGCTGTGTACATGTATACATTTTTGTCCATGGCGATAACGTAATTTACCCGGGTAAATGTCACCCGGGCTCGTCTAGGGTGAGATTTACCTCGATATTGTCCGGACGTTACCCCGATAGACGCGTCTTAATTGGAAGGAGGTAAATGTCGTCCGGACGACGTCCGGACGTCACCGCGACTTTATTTTCCAATTAAGACGGGGTTTAACATAGTCAGTTTGTATTTGTGTACAAACCCATGACCCTCTAAAAGATATTCAAAAAGTATATATCACATTGTCTCACCAATTTGACATAGATTCCGAATTTCGTCTGAACAAGTTCGGTCATTCCATTGGTACTGAAATTCCCTTCTCATTTCTACACAGTCTTCGAAATTCGAACTAGGTTCGCCTCTGTTCCATCCCTCATAGTTCATTCGAGTTTCTGAAGAAAGAGATGAATCATGGTACGATGAATATGATGTCCTACTATGCGTTAGGAAGTTGCTCTGATTTCTTCTTCCATTAAAAAGCCTTAATATAACAATACAAGCTTTAATACTACTCGTACTAGCTGATCTGTATTTTGAAAAAGTCAATTCAAGCCATTACTCTGGGGTCTTGTTTGATTCAGATTTTGCATTTATAGCATACAAGATATGCCCAATATACAGTGCGTCCCCAAAAAAACTATACACTTTTGAAATGGCTGCCGAATACAAAATATTAAATTCTGGGGAAAAAGTTGTATATGTATGAAAAGCTCATAAACTCAACTTTTATATGACACCAAACAGTTTTATTGTTTTGTCATTGAATACAAATAGTGGAAAATGGAATACCGATCAAATTTCTGTTTACAGTTAGTCAGTTTATTTCCTTTGGCTTCTTGTATTGTTAGATTTTGTTTCAAAGATAAATGTTTGTCTTCAAATAAACAGATACAAGCTACATATTACTTTCACTATAGTTTCTGAGTAATCACGTACTATCAGACCAATACCAGGACCGTCCGACGTCTTCGTCATAACCACCAATCCACCATGCCGTGTTTACGCCTATGTCTCTCAGATACAGGGCTCGGTCCAGCAATAAAGCATTAGTGCTCTCATCGAGTATTTCAGCCAGAAATCCTCCTCTCCCATTACACTCTTCGGCCCCGTCATCACAGTTCTTTGAAACATCCAGGAATTGGAAACAGGTGTCCATGTATTCTAGTACCATGTCGGATTGGCTAAGTCCAACACTCTGGCAAGACTGATCTAGAAATACAAGGCGATACAAGGACAACAAAAATACAAGGACAAAAAGGAGAAATTATTGACTTATGCTTGAAGTTCGAGAGAATACACACAAAACACAATAATTCATATTCCTCCGTACCCGAATTCACTATTGAGGACTTTAAGATTTGTTGAATTGGTACGTTCTATGGCAGTACGGATGACCAACGGAAGCTTGGGGAAGAATACATCAGCTAATGGCTGGGCTGAACATCCGGATGACCTCAACATTTGCTATTCGAGATAAACACCTTATGCTTCTAACACGTGGGACATGGCGCAAAGAACAAGTGAACTTAGATATCACGAAGCCAGAAGTTAGTGGGCTGTTTAAAAAGAAGAAGATTATCCTATGGATTGAAGCAAATTTCTGTAAAAGCCTAGATACAGTGCATCATTTCAAACAATGAATGCATAAACCATGAGTCATAGTTCACTTTTAAAAGAATTCAAAGAACCCCTAAAGAAGCACATGCACAAGGCCTGACCCACATTCGTTCCATCAGCCAAAACTTGGTACAAGGCGATTGTGACTACACTTATCAAAGACCCGTGGCACAGCAGTATTATGAACGGGTATAACTGGGCAGGAAACAAGTTAATCTTCATCATATAGGTTATGCATTTTGAAAAGGATTAACATATATAAACAAATGAAGAAAGTAATGATAAAATATTCAGTTCAGCGCTTGCTTGTATATTTGACCAGTTTTCAAAGCTGAATTAAAATGAACTCATGACTATGATCAACATAGAGATACTTACCAATACCATACTGACAGAGTAAGGCATTTTCGTCTTGGCGCGATCTAGGATTCCATGAATATTTTGCTGAGCCAGACTGGTATGACAATTCAATGCAATCTCCTAGATTCGAATCCGGGAATGGGTTTAGCCAAAAGAAACGTTCGATGTATTTGTCACCTGATGAAGAAACCGTACAATAAGAAGGGGAATTCAACTTTACAGTCATCATAACATGTTTCCTATAAGTGTGTTGATGTAGCAATTTACACCGTCTTATCTTCCTGTTAAGAACGTGCTTAAAGTCCACTCAAAAAATAAGTTACGTTTAATAGAAGCAGATAAATCGGAAATGAGCAAAATTGGATAACTTATAAGAAAGTTATGAATTTTTTAATGACATGAACAACTTTGAAAATCACAAGACAAATTGGCAACTCACTCATGAGTCTGTGTTGTCATGTCTTTACTATCCACTAATATTTTTTTGTTTATACTGATAATATAAATTTCCTTTTTTCTCCCTAAGAATCTTATTTCTTCAGACAAGCATCCAAGTTAGATTGATAGTAATATATTTTTGGTAGATGCACTAGTATAGAATTATTATTTTCCCGTTTAAATCACGAAAAATGTGAATATTGATAAACTCTTTATATAAAAATCAAAAATTATGAATATACAATATTCAGAAAAAAGTATCAATTCTTCAAAATTCATAAAGATTTTGTGAAATGTCACGCACGCAATATGATACAAATCATATAACCTTGGCAAAGGCATAGGGAAATCAAGTTTTGGGGGATAAAAAGGGAAATTAATGGGATTAAACTACATAAAGTAATTGATAAATAGTGAGGACATGACGTCACAACCTGATAACCGTATTGGCAATTTGAGTTTGATTCTCATTGTTCAATAGTTTTACATTGTTTTTCAAAAAATCATAACTTTCTTATTAGTTATCCGATTTCGCTCAAACTTTTAATTGATTGGTTTATCTGAATGTTCTGCTTCTATCGGGATAGGTTATTTTTGGAGTGGATTTGCCCTTCGACATGTTTAACGCAAATACGCCAAGGCCCTCATCTTTAGCTGTCATTCACTCATTATACCCCCAACATCCGATCGATATAAAATCTTCGGTATGAAAAAAAGTACACAATTTGTACCATTTTCTCCTTAAAATTCAGATACCGCCCGCCAAATGACTTTTTGGTTTCCTCTTTTCAAATTGCTTTTAATCACTTATGCGTGAAATATGCATTATATGAAATGCATCAAATGAAAGAAAAGGATCTAAGCTTTCCAAATATGTGTCATTTATTAATTATAATTGTGATTTAGTTATATAAAACATCGATAGTTCTCGGTTTCTTTTTTTCTGGGACGCACTGTATAACAGTTTTTCAATTTTCATGAAAGAGAGATTAAATCTAATTTATTAAAAGAAAAACAATTTGTATCCTTTAATTGTCACATCTCTTCGATCGAACTTTTATAATGAGTTACCCTGTGAAGCATTTGGAAAAGAATTAAAGCGATATCTTTGTCAATATATCTGTTACCTTTCCTGAATTTCTAATTCACTATTCAACACCTTGATTTCAGGGAGTCTTGTTACTTTTAATATATGTTAGAAGTTTAAGGAAGCAAATATGTAAACAATAATAGTAGAATCTCTTCCCGTTACATCATGCAATCATCCCCTTGTTAGCAGACGATAATAGGCCCTGAGGCAGATGATCTGTGCTTGAAAGACATCACCTGCAATAATGGAGGTGATGTTGGGGATGGGACAGTGGCGTATCTCGCATCGGGTGAAGCTAATTAGCTTCACGAAGGGCTAGGAAACCACAGTGGAACTCGCTATAGGGTTAGATGAAAAGGGATGCCTATATATCTTTACCGAGTCCCTGTCTTGGGAGGATGCCACACCTCTCCTTTATTTACTTCTGGATACGGCACTGGTGTTAGGCACGGCTAGGTATATGGTTGAAGATCAATTTTATAGTTGACAAAACAAATACAATAACTGCCTGATTTGCACTTTGATCCAATCTGAGGCTTACACAATTTTTCCCAATCCTAATTTCGCGTGTTGTTCTTCGAAATTAGCTCGTGCTCATTCAACCGATGATTGTAGTACAATTTCATTGAGTAGACCCTCATCAATACTTTTATTAGACAAGTCATTCAGATATCATGACATTTATAATTTAGAAGGATGTCTTCAATTCTATTCTGAAGTCCGGTTCTTTCCTAAAAGCTTCATATTTTATATGTTTTTTTTTTATACGTCTTTGTTGCAATAAACCTGTAAATTATTAATTCTCAATTTTCTGTTAATACTCAAAACGAATCGCATGAATCAATTTCGTCAAGCATCATTCAAATTCGTTACCCGTTCTATATAAGGTATAATTGACGAATTTGAATGAATTTCTGTTAAACTCGATTGCACAAAGACGAATTTATTATTAATTTCTGCTGCAGACCGCCAGATGAGACGAATACGACTCATGAAATCTGACAAAATTAATGGACAAGTGTTAACATTTAGTGACTATCGACTTATATACATTACAAATGACTAAATGAACTTTGACATTTGCACGATCCCAGATTCCTACAATGGAATTATAGCGCACAAAAATTAATTTGATTGAAAAAAATAGTGTTTAAATGGACGGAAATCCTATATTACCCTGGTCATAGGATTCAGGCATGCCCGCACAAACTATCTTTTAACTTTACGTTTCTTACCTTTTCTCCACTTCCAGTCTCGCCCTTCCATTGCTCCGATCCAGATATTAGCTCCATCATTAAATGTCCCCAGAAAATCGACTAGAAATCCCTGCGTCTGAGCATCTTTCACTGTAGCAAGTATCTCCTTGTTATTTTTGCAAAGATTGAATGAGTCATCCCATTCTTCAGAGTCTCGTCTTCGGTAGCAAGTTAGGTTGGAATATCGTTTGGTATTGGAGGTGCTGCATGTCCCTATGAAAGGAAATTGAACCTTAATTAGAAAAAAATTGAATATGAAGATACCGTACCTCCGATTGAGGAAATACATCAGTCAAATAAAACAAATAGTCTTTTGTAATACATCTTTTTACGTTTCAGAACAATGATCTCCTGGACAATCACCCTCGAAAAATTCTTCCAAAAAACTAGCCACAAGAACAATGACCTCCCGGAAGATTACCCCCGGAAATTTAACCCCAAGGACAACCATCCCAGAGGACCATCTGATTGGTCGACATTGCAGTCGTGATTTTAGCCATTCCCGTATAAAAACGAAAAATGCCAAAACCGATTAATAGTCCAAGAATAACATCCCTAAAAATTCCAGTTACCGGGAAAATAATAAAATCTGCGATACCCATTGGTTTGCGTGTTAAAATGTTCTTTGAGCGAGCGCATTCACTATACAGTGTTTTAAGTCTGCAATTCCCAACTGATCGAAATTTCAGTCATTTTTCTTCGGTGATAAACCGACAGCTTCTCAGATTTCCATGATGTTTTAACCAATCTTTACTCGATAAAAGGATAAGGTAAGAATTTGTCGTGAATTCGGCATATAAAAGAGATATCGACTACTTTAATACTCGAGGACTGACTGTTTCTATACTGGCTCTCGGGGAAATTTACATCACCCAGCCGCACCTCGGGGTGATAGCAGCGGATGAAAATTCCCCCTTGCGCGTATAAAAAAAGCCAGTCCTCTCGTAGCAGTCGATATCTCTATAATAACGTACATAATTGAGTTTAAGAGTAAAGGTGACAATAACCAGGAATGACAAAAAATAAACTACTACTGCTTGTCCCTTTTGAATTTAAGGAATATAAATTTAAGTCGTTTAAATTCAAATGAGCATAATAGAAACATATTAAATTAAATAAAACTATTTTTACGAAGTCTTGCAGATCAGGCGTTAATAAGAATTAAATCAATTAATAAATTCAAGAAATATTTAAAAATGTCAACAAATAATATCCATTTCTTTCTATGTATAGAATTAATTTGTTGATGTAAATTAGTCATGCTTAACGGTCTTTAAAAATGAC
Source organism: Strongylocentrotus purpuratus (assembly GCF_000002235.5). Classification (NCBI taxonomy): domain Eukaryota; kingdom Metazoa; phylum Echinodermata; class Echinoidea; order Camarodonta; family Strongylocentrotidae; genus Strongylocentrotus; species Strongylocentrotus purpuratus. The sequence goes on along the minus strand of NW_022145594.1, from coordinate 1,526,504 downwards.
ATAACAAATAAATACCTAAATAACGGAGTAGGCTTACCGCCTTAATGCACCCTTTTGGGATAAGCGGGGGGGGGGGGCGCTGATTTCCATACATAGAAAGAAATACTTACTTTGACAAACTGGTGGATTATTCTCCCATGTGCCATCTCGTAGACACCTATTGAAGTTACTTCCAAGCAGAGTGTATTCACTGCTGATGCATGTATATGATATCGTTTGGTTTACCACGGGAGCTTCTGCCGGTGGAGGATTGAGCTCTGAATACGCAGCTATGGGAGGCGATGGGCATTCAACATCTACATGATCGAAAAAAGGTTGCATAATTATCTTATTTATTTATTTGGTTTTGTTTTATTATCTGTGTTACCAAACAAAATATATGCATCCAACAGCATATCATTTTGTGAACATTAATACAAGTCAATAATTAAAAAAATTCACAGCTGAATTGCTCTATTTTATTAGCTCTGTTCCTACTAGACTTCTGTTTGGTTAAGGGAAAAGTTTAAAAAAATTGTATCGAACTAAAGGACATTTTTGATAGATGTAATATGGATCAAGAATTATATCTTCACGCATCTAATAATATCAGCTTTACGAAGGCTAATCATGGATCTACTTCTGTACTTTTCTCGTTATTTTTTTGATCAGCGCTCAAAATACACGGGGGCGATGGGCGATTCGCCCCCGTGGGCTCTATAATTGCCCCCGTCAGGTTGCTCACGGGGGCGATTGAAAAATTAAAAATCGCCCCCGTGGAATTATAAAATAAAGATTATCTTCTCTAATATAACTTTCACACAATATTGAGTATTAATTTTCAAACCTTAAACCAATGAAATGGAACTTAGATGGCGCTTTCTCTCCCATCTCTATGAGTATTACCGATACAAACAACGGAAGCTCGCAGTGCAGCTAGTGCGGCCCTCAGCAGTGGCCGGTAGTACCGGTGTGCACGCTGCCGCCCAATATTTGCTGGAGCTGGAGACGATCGCGCAAGGACTGAAACATGGAGAAGTGTTTCGTTGTGAAAAGTGTGAATCCTCTGAAATCTGGTTATTCTAAAAGGCCAGCAAATAATGTAACTCGACCAGTACATTAATATTGAGAAAAAGATCACCAAAGATGTTGCAGGGGCGGATCTAGGCGGTTTAGGGGGTTTAACCCCCCTCCCCCCTTGGGCTGCCAAGTGAAAATGTGATGTGCATAGAAAATGCTATCATGTGTTCAGACCTACACAGTATTAGATGTTAGTAGATGCCAGGAAAACATCTTTTACGGGGGTTCAAAATAGCAACAACGAAAATCGCCTCGCCACTGTGCGGCTCGTGGACGATGCTCCACATCGTATTTGGGCTACCCCCCCCCCCCCCACACACACACACCCTTAGCAAAAAGTTTTAGATCTGCCTCTGTGTTTTGGAAGGATATAGTCAAGAATAGAAAGAATGTAAATAAGGTTGCTCCAAATAATTTATAAGTAAATTTCTAAGAGGGAAATTGTCGACTTAAATAAATGATAATGATAAAATACCAAGGACTTTAGGAGTTTCATGAGTACCAATTCAATGAAAATTTGCATTAAAATAAGAGCCCTCGTCAGCACTAAAAGAACCCCCGTGAGAAGGATCTCTTTTTTTTTGGAAGAGCCCCCGTGGACAACAAATTAATTTGAGCCCTGGTAGTGACGATAATAATGGTAGCATTATTTATTTTAAACTATCATCAACAATGATAATTATGATAATGATTATGATAATGATAATGGTAACGGTGATGATACGGATAATGGTGATGATGATAATAATGATTATGATGGTGATAATGATAATGATAACGTAAATGTAAATGTAATTACAAATTTAAAAGTAAATGTAAAAGAAAATGTAAATGTAAATGTAAAAGAAAATGTAAATGTAAAAGAAAATGTAAATGTAATTGAAAGGTATTAAATGTAAATGTAATTGAAAGGTAAATATAAATGCAAATGTAAATGATAATGAAAATGATAATGAGATTCACATTAACAGGTTGTAATTTATAATGGTATTAACAAGATAAACATGCGGACATTTCCAGCCATAGTGATGCTCAAGGGTTTAATTTATCTATCAAGAAGGGGGGAAAGGGTATAAAGTAAAGATCTAACAAGATAGATAGCTTGATAGATAGACGTTTAACAAAAAAAAAATAATAATAAAGAAAAGAATATACAGTGCGTCCCAGAAAAAAACGAAACTGAGAATTATCACTGAGTAACGACTTTACACAACATTGGGTGGTTCACTCCTTACACAGGGGATGTGTTAAGTTGTGTAAATAAAAATTCCACAACTTTACACTGCAAATTCGTTGTGAAAAGTTGTGTAATGTTTTATTACACGACTTAACGCAACCCCTGTTTAAGGAGTGAACCACCCAATGTTGTGTAAAGTCGTTACACAACGAATTTGCAGTGCACACACATGTAAATCTGAGATTGTTTATTAATATTATGTTATTAAATACAGTTTCCAGAATCATCAGTAAATAACTATATTTAGCATTTACAGTCTATAAAAAATGATTCCATAAATTGATTTCTGTGTTTGGATCAAGCAAAAAAAATGCGTTTCCGGAAGCGAGAAAAAAAAAATATGGAAAGAGGGGAAGGTCGAAATCTGTTTACGTGCAATACTTTTAGTGCACGACGAGGACCACTTGTCAAAGTCATGTTAATCCAGATAAGGTTATTCGAGAAATAAACTTTCAGATTTATATTTAAATCCCAATAAATAATATGTAGTCAAAATTAGATATATTAAGGTTTAATCGACATGTCTACGCGTGCTTCCACTAAACGACATGACTTGAATGGATATATATGTAATGTTATAGATTAATCATAGTAAATTATAAGTTATTACCATGGAAATATGTAGTTTGTTCTCTTCCTACTTGTATTTCTTCTCTCTTCTCCCTCCCTTTCCCCTTTCCTAATCTTTCGTAAGTACATCTATATCTATCTAAAATAATAATGATAAGACAGAGTGAAATAATTAAAGGTGCATTTTGTTGTTTACAAAAAGATCCCTTTCCCTATATAAGGCCGATTACATGCTATTTGCTAGATTCCATCTCTCATACGGGTACATGCTAATTTGGAAGTCCTAGTTTATGGCCCATATGATTCCAATTAATATTGTTAAAATTTGAACACAATCGACTTAAAAATATAGTTTTATTTGATGTTTTGTCTGACCCAAACGCTTTTGGGAACAAAATAGCAAAGACTTTCGAAAAAGGCAATTCCAATGGCCTAGCCCTCACCTATTGACATTTTCGAGCATTACAATGATGTATTACGTAATCTGAACATGATTCCTATGGAATTTACAATAGGGTATTGAAATTGCCCTTGAGTTGAATTCTCGAAAGTCCTTTGCGATCATGTTTAGGGCTGTAAACTTCATACAGTCATCAAATAAACAAAAACGTTAATGTGCATGGTCGGTAATATTGTATGGGACAAGATTACTTGGACTTGACATCACCTGTGCGAGGTGGGGCCTGCTATTTGTTAGCTTAAAACAATAGGTATAATCAATAAGTAAATAATGAGAGAGGGAGATAGAGAGAGAGAGAGAGAGTGAGAGAGAGAGAAAGAGAGAGAGAGAGAGAGAGAGAGAGGGAGAGAGAGAGAGAGAGAGAGAAGGGGTAGGGAAAAAGAGTCACGGAAAGTTGCGTGAGCAATACGAGGTTATAGTTAATGGTGTCACAGTCTTGTAGGTATCAAATATTTTGTCTAGATATCAATTGGCACAAGGTGATAAAACATACATTTGTTTGTCTTGTACAATGATTGCCTGAACGAGCAATACAGATGCAAGATAACGTTGTTGTATATAATCTCACACGAATATACGTGCATCACAGTGAGGACTAATGAAAAAGCAACGAGGAAGCTAGTTCACACATAACAAATAGATGTAATTAAATGTACTTCATTAAAAAAGAAAAGAAACTAAATCAATCACTGAGAAGAAAAGCACGCACATGCAACGAGGACAAAATAATAATAAGATAACAGCCCAGTATATACATCAACCATCTTTCGACACTAACTACGAGGGTGGTGCTAATTTTCTCTTTCGATTCATAATTAAATAGAGAACAGGATGAGCTCAGAGTTTTTATGTCGATCATTAAAACCATTTTTTCTTCTTCCGCGAAATTCTATTTCTTCAAGCGAAGCATTAATCAGGGGGGGGGGGATGGGTCTGGTCTAGGTCTTGCTTTTCTGAAGAGGAGTGTTAAATACACTTGTGTAATAAGATTGACAAGGTCTTCATGTCTTTTGTTCTTTCTGCAATTTATTCTGAATAGTTTAGTTGTGTTTTGTGGCCAAGTTTCTATTTCGACATCACCCCCGCGTGTGAACAGTGAAGATATATATTTTCGAGCTCAAGTACTTCATTATTTCAGCTTTTAATCAACTACAAAGGCGATATGGGTGCGACAAAAAAAAAATGAACAAAATAAGTTCAGTCGATTGCAACGGTTTTTCCCTCTGGCATTCACGAGTGGTCATAAAATGATATAATACTTGTATATGTTTAAGTGAACTAGTCCCAACGAACAAAGGAAACTCCAATTTGACTATACTACATTGCGACGATCATATCCACTATACAGATTGAGTAGTGCGTATGCAAATGAAGATTAGATTCATATTTTTAGAGCGAGCACATTAAGGCAAAATCGCCTACATTGATAAGCGTGGTATAAACGCAATAAAAAACAGCAAAAAATACAAGACATGAAGTAATTTGCACCAAGTAGTTAAACATGGTCTTGTTTCTGTATAACATACGTACACAGTGTCTATGTAAGATAAGGTTAAGTGATTGTGACGATTGGTTTATTTTTCTGAAACTTGTTTCTTTATAAGTTTATGGATTTATGTAGTTAACCAGAGAGTGTAACGAAAACAAAATCCAATCTGAAGCTGTACTAACTTACACATTGCGCCTTACGCTGTCAACTAAATATAACATTTTCAAAGACAAATTGTCAACATCTATAGAAATGTCATAATCGGTTTAATTTCTGAAAAGAAATCAAGGCCTAAGGTTTTGTTTTCAAATCACAAACACGAAGTGAAAATTGTTTACATCACAAGGCAATGTTAAAAGCTGTCTTTTAATTTGTCGTTACTTTTCGTAACTTTAATGATCTGCATTGATTTTTATTTGATCTGCATTGATTTTTATTTGATTGAGTTTGTATTTTGATATGCTTTTTCAAGTTTATACTCATACGCGAATGTATACGGGCTTGGACCAGAAATTTCGTACAAAGGGAAGAGATCTGCCCATTAGCTGCATGTTATAACTTGTAAAGTTGTAAGATAAATAATGCCGACTATTTATGATAATGATGAAATAGCAAATAATTTAGGAGTTTCATAGGTACCACCAATTCAATGGACATTTGTATTAAAAAAGAGCCCCCGTCTGTACTAAAAGAGTCCCGTGAGAAGGTTCCGGGGGCGCTTTTTATTTTGGAAGAGCCCCCATGGACAAAATATTAATTTGAGCCCTGCTCTTGATCATTTGGCGTCTTCACAAACGATTGCTAGATATATTCTCGTTTTATCACTAAAACCTAATTTTCAAATATCCTTCGATAGTAAATGAAACCTTTAAAGGAATAGTTGAGTTATGTTACAGAGGGTGCTATACAAAATAATTGTGTTGTCAAATAATGAACAACTGAGTGTCAAATATCAAAGGACATACAATTTGAATGAAAACAATCATCTTTGTTTGATCAAAATCTGTTCAGAGACGACTAAAATATCCATAAATATAAAGATTTCTAATTTTTGTGTACGACCACAAATATTCGATAATTTGAACCAGCCGTTGAAAAAACGAAACAGCGCCTTTTTCGTTGTATTCCAGCCAATGCCGACGTTGGCATTTGTTGGATTTTTCGTGTTGGTTATATTACGCACAACCAGCCGGCCCATGTATTGTTATCATTAATAAATTAATTTATTAACGGTCACCGTATTTTTTAAAAAGTGGAGCTGAATTAGAATGTTCGTATTGGCTAATTTCACACACTTTTGGGTCTAAAATTACCTTAACATTGCAAATTTAGGTCCTAAAAGGGCACTAGAAATGTCAAGGATGAGAATAAGAGCAATAGCCATGCAGTTTGAAGGTATTTGTGGTCTGAAAACAGAATTCAACTATCCCTCAATTAAAGGTAACTGTAAAATGTTCGTGTTGAAATCACTGGTAATTTACAGAGAATCCTGGTGTCCCGACTGCATGGAAAACTCCCGTAAACAAATTATTTAAAAAAGTTTTTACAGTATTTTACAGTACTTTCATTTGACCCCGGTGTACAAAATATAATTATTTCCATTTTAAACCTATTGGGTGGTATTCTGGTAGCGCGTACTAAGTTAGCGCGTACTTAGTTAGTTCACACTTTTATGGAATGCCTGTTGCAAACTCATTTATCCTGTACAGATTATTTTAATCCTCCAATGAAAAATGTCCAAAAAATTAATTTTGCAATGAAATGTGAAAAAAAAGATAATATGAGTATGAACTGAATTTCAACAAAGTCTTTGTTAGATTATCTTTGTCGTGAATATTGAAGGAGGAGGATAAAACCTAGCATTCCATAGAAGTGTGAACTAAAATTCCTGTTTAGTCTGGTCTTAGTCCCGGCTTATTAAACTTATGAGAATACCACCCATTACCTTTGCATATGGGGGTATGACCTAGCCAAGACCCGTCCTCTAAGCACACCCATACAACAGTGTTTGTCAGGCCATCCATCATGTATCCATCACTGCATTCCCATGTGATATAAGAACCTGCATGCAGTGTTTGGTTCAGCAAGGTTGTTATGGTGTTAGCTATGGGGCCTGGCAGGGCACAGGTAGCTGATATCAAACCTGTGGAGAGGATATATTATAGGAAAACGATCGCAACTATTTTCGAGAAATCAACTTAAGGACAATCTCAATACCCTATTGCTGTCCCATAGAAATCATGTTCCGGTTATGTAACACGTCGTTGTCACGTTCACACAATTCAATACATGACGCACAAGGCGATTGTAATTGCCTTAGGTTGATTGTGTTAAGTAATTGCGCTCAAAAGAAAGAGCAACCCCCACCCCTAAAAAAACACAAGGCTTATCACCCTCCCTGATGTCTTTTTTTTTAAATGACACCTGGATGGACAGTGGCAAATTTAGATGAACGTCTTGCCAAAGGAGGGTAGTGTAGGGCTGGGATTTGAATCCCGTGTATTGTGAACTACAGTGCGGAGACATTTCCACTAGACCACAATACCTCTACTTTATTATCATATTTTTTTATTCTATGTACTTGAGGTCCATGTGTGCCAGATAATGGGGGTGAGAGGGTGGAAACAAGTCCGGCATCTGCTACTGCGCCACATTATCATTATCATGGTATACGTTTATTTCTCTTCATCTTCCTAGTATATATCAGTCTTATAGGTATGAACTTCAATACACAAACACACAACAACAACCACAATCGGAACAAAAACCAGTGCCCCACAGAAAGTGATGACATCTCCCTCAATTCACGCAGACAGGCTACACTGCTAGTAATGGTTTAATAAACACAAAACATTTCTTTGTTCTTTGTCATCAGTCATGTTTACAATAGTATGATAATTGCTCTTAAAAAAAGCTGATTTCGTCATATTAATTATCAAGGTCAACAGTCGATCTAAGACATAAACACTAGGTTTTCTTACATATACTTACAGATAGAGTGAAACGAGGTGACTACGTTAATGACGACACACATAAATTGATATGACGAAGACTTCATTGTGACGATATGTCGGGAAAGCAGTAACAGAAGGAGGAAATGGTTGAAAGGACTTCTTATGATGAATGCAACAATTGCTTGTGTCTACTCGTATTCCTGGCTATCATGAACAATCCTTAACCAGTCTGACTATGTTTCTGCCGTGTGTATTCCTTTTCACATATCCCGTATGGAATGATCATAACGAAATGATGTGCAAGTACATGTATTGTGTTCGTTCCGCGAGACTTAATCACAATACACGATATCAGCAGTCGAAGGCTTTCCATGCTTTAACGCGGCATTATGTTTCTGCTTCGATTAAGTCACAATAAAAAGAGTATCACGCGCAAACTCAATTCACCGATGTTGTTCCCCTTTCCCTTCGAGGTAACCCCCACCCCCCCCCCCCCCCCGGATCCGCCACTGGTCACACCGCCGAACCGAATTCACATTGTCAGACTCTTAAGCAGGGCTCCCACTTAGCCGAGTTGTATTAGCGAGTTATGGCGAGTTGTGGTGAGTTGCCTTAAAGAGGCACTCGCAATAACTCGCGAACAATTCGGTATGGCTTAGCGTAACTCCGTAAGCAGGGCTCCCACTTAGCCGAGTTGGAACCTCGAGTTGTGGCGAGCTGGCGCGATCTTATGGTAAGCCGTTTTATTATTAATTGATAGCAATAAATCAATTCTTGTTATCAAGAAATAATTTTATGTTGTAAAGCAATGGTAATTCTTGATATCAATAATTCGATTTCGTGATATCAGAAATTCGATTTCGTGATATCAAGAATTGAATTCTTGATATCAAAAAATATGTTTTAATGATAAAACGGCTTGCCATAAGATCGCGCCAGCTCGCCACAACTCGAGGTTCCAACTCGGCTAAGTGGGAGCCCTGCTTTACAACATTACATGACTCTCCCCAAAGTCGCGAGCAGCTCCAAAATTTTGAACATGTTCAACAAAATTACCCGATTCGTTGTAATTCGAGGTGAACTCGCCTACACTCGTAATATACTCGCATTACCCGTAACAAGCTCGCGCTGCACTCTTCATAACTCGTAGCAACTAGCCACCTTATGAAGAGTGTAACGTGAGCTCGTTAAGAATAATGCGAGTATAAAAAATACGAGAGTAAACAAGATCACCCCGAGTAACAACGAATTCACCTCGAGTAAAAACGAATCAGTGAAAATTTTGAACATGTTCAAAATGTTCGCTGATTCGTTGTAGCTCGAGGTGAACTTGCTTAACACTTGTAATATACTCGTAGCAACTCGCCACCTTATGAAGAGTGATGCGTGTATATTACGAGTGTAGGCGAGTTCACCTCGAATTACAACGAATCGGGGAATTTTTTTGAACATGTCCAAAATTGTGGAACTGCTCGCGACTTCGAGGAGAGTCGTGGAATGTTGTAAAGAGTTACGCTATGCCATACCGAATTGTTCGCGAGTTATTGCGAGTGCCTCTTTGAGGCAACTCACCACAACTCGCTAATACAACTCGGCTAAGTGGGAGCCCTGCTTAACCCGTTCGGGGTGATGCAATCGAGTGGTTTTAGCGCTTGAATTATTTTCATGCGGGAAAATTCTGAAATAAAAATGGGAAATTCGTTCCCGCGCCCAACCAGTGTGGGTGCGAACAAGTTGTTATTTAAACTCTATACAAGGTCAATAGCAGTTCTGGGACTTGGTTTGGGCCATTATTTTTTGGCAATAGTGGACCCCTTCTGTGCGCCCTAGATTGATGTCCCTTGCTACCAGACCGATTAACCACTCATGGAATACTGGATCAATACGATGATTATAGCAGTAAAGCCCTTTTCACATTTGATAGTAATTGTTCTAATAAATATTGTTTATCATTGGCATTGATATCATGCCGGGGGGGGGGGGGGGGAGGGTCAAATGAGGTAGCTGAAATACCAGTTAACAAAGACATCAGGTACTTCTAGAAGTTGGGGACACGTATCCCCAAACCTATGTCACTATTTTATATATATATATATATATATATATACATTTTACTTTAAAAGATCGCTTGCATCAGTCATAAAATAAATGTTATAGTACAGCGGATAAGCTCCCCATATAATGAAAATTGTGCACTTTTTGAGAAAAGCATGAAACTTCTAGCATAGTTAGTTTAGACCATAAGATTTATTTTCAGATGTGGAGGGAAGTCAGATTTGACCTCTGACCTGAGAGGTCAAATCCAAAATGGCCGCCAGTCCGCATGGTCTAATTGTACAAACACGCTTAACTTATGAACCAAATAGTCAAGAAAAAACATTTGAGGTGTCATTTTCAACTATCTTGGGGATGCCAATTCATTTGGTAATACTTTTGAGATCACCAGAACTCAGGGTTTTGCATTTAGGTCAAGGTCAAGGTCAACATTGACTAAAAAATACCAAGTTTTGAATGGTCACAAAAAAAAAATCCCATTTATTTGTCATTTGTTCTCTCCTATGTTCTCAAATTTCTGAAGGAATGGTTCCCCTGTATAGTTCCCCATCTTAACCCCTTTCAGTTAGTTTATTTCACAGTGTGATTTGACATCTGATGACCCTGAGAGGTCAAATCCAAAATGGCCGCCAGTCCGCATGACCTGTAATTGTACAATTAAGCTTAACTTATGACCAAACAATCCAGAAAAAACGTTAAAGGTGTCATTCCAACTAACTTGGGGATGCCAATTCATTTGGAAATACTTTTGAGATCGCCAGAACTCAGGGTTTTGCATTAAGATCAAGGTCAAGGTCAACATTGACTAAAAAATAGCAAGTTTTGTATGGTTACAAACAAAAAAAACTATTTATTTGTCATTTGTTCTCTCCTATGTTCTCAAATTTCTTAAGGAATGTTTCCCCTGTATAGTCCCCCACCTTAATTCCTTTCAGTTAGTTTATTTCACACATTGATTTGACCTCTGATGACCCTGAAAGGTCAAATCCAAAATGGCCGCCAGTCTGCATGGTCTAATTGTACAAACACGCTTAACTTATGAACCAAATAGTCAAGAAAAACGTTATACGTTTAAGGTGTCATTTTCAACTAACTTTGGGATGTCAATTCATTTGGTAATACTTTTGAGATCGCCGGAACACAGAGCTTTGTATTTAGATCAAGGTCAAGGTCAAAATTGACTAAAATATAGCATGTTTTGAATGCTTACAAAACGTTTTCCCATTTGTTTTCCCCTGTGTCCCCAAATTTCTTTAGGAGTGGTTCCCTGCATAGTCCCCCATCTTCATCCCTTTCAGTTAGTTTATTTCACTAATTATATCACCACCCCATTAATTTTCATATGTATAGCATGGTCAGTGGGCAGCTAACACAACGGCAAAATCCTCAATTCAAGTCAGGAAAACTGCCCCTTCCATTACTCCTCAATAATACTGGTAAGTTTTTTTTTAAAGTTACTTGGTGTTTTATTTGGTTCTAAATAATTTAAAGGATAACTACATAGTTTGAAGAACAGACCATAAAGCAAAATCACGGTTCTGCTAACACTAGACAACATAACCATGACCAGCAGCCTGGAGTGCAGAGAGCATTCCTGAGGGATGTTAAGGAACTTCTGACATTACTGACAGAGATGGGGAATCCATTTCTAGAACAAAGTCAAGACCTACTAGTCATTGGCACAAGCGACATATGAAGAGCTTGATGCCAAAAGGAGCTAAATCCATATTTTATCAAAACTGAGTTTTTTGTCATAAAATAATGATTTCCTATATGGGGACATAATGCATTTTATCACAGACGAAAATTTCATCAGGAAGTATGAAACAATTTAGGTACAATATCATGTTTCAAAAGGAGCTAAATCCATTTTGGGTACTTCTAAGTAAATCCCCGTTTTTATTTCTCCACTTTCCCTTTAGCCATAAACCTTCATGTTGTGATATATGTTATAGGTGTCGCCCTTGACAAATAGTATATGATAAGAAAAAAAAACTGTTATTTCTGATTTTTTTTCAATTTTTTAGATTTTGTGGATTTAGCTCCTTTTGGCACATTACAAGAAAAGCCCTCATTAAGTGGTTTCAAAAATGCCCTCAAGCACTTTTTGTTGCAAACGAATCAGAATAAGTAGTTTCCCTCTCCCTCTCTGTCTCTTTCTTTGTCTCCCTCAACCCCCTCTCTCTGTCTTCTTTGTATCTTCCTGCATGTCTTCACCCTTTTCTTTTTTTTACTCTCTCATTCTTATATTCTTCATTTATCATCATCATCTTGTCATTCTGCTAATTTGTTTTTGTTTCGTTAATTGTTAGTTTTTCTATTGTCTGTCATGTTTTTTTTTTTATTCCGTAATTTTTCTTCAAAATTAAGTTATAAATGTATAAAGTATAATTATGTTTGTGCGAACCTACATCTAACAAGCTTTGCTTTCAAGTAGGTTCGTTTTTTTTTTCATTTCTTGTAATTAAATCATTTGGAATTGAACGGATTTAGCTCCTTTTGGAATGAAATTGTGATATATATTCTTTTCAAAACTTTTTTTTAGTTGTGATTTCGCTATCATTATTTAAAAGGAAAGGTTTCCTGCTAAATTTGAATATAATTTCAGTTACTTTATTTAGGAAATATGATTTTTTTTTTTAGGTAGAATAACATGTTTCATTCCAAAAGGAGCTAAATCCACGAAAATAAAAAATCTAAAAATTTATTAAAAATCAGAAAAAAAAATAATTTAAAATCATATATTATTGGTCCAGGGTGACACCTTAACCTATATACCAACATGAAGGTACATGGTTAAAGGGAAAGTGGAGAAATAAAAAAGGCGATTTACTCAGAAGTACCCAAAGTGGATTTAGCTCCTTTTGGAATGAAACTCTTCATATCATGGACACCCAAGTGGCTGAAACGGGGAGAAGGATTAAAACCTTGGTGAGGAGCAGTACACAAAGTTTGTGACAGAAAGGCTAGAGCAGTGTACGACACCTGTCACACAAAAACTTAATACGAACAAGTTGCCACTTTTTAGTCGGCAGCCGGCCAAAGTTATCTTTTCGAGGACGTACATCTCGTGTCAGACATGGGATGGAGATATGGACAACTTTTGCTCCCATGAATACCAGGCAGCCCCGCCAGCTTTGTTAACTGGATGAAATGCTGTATGGAGTTAAAGCAAATCTACTTCGCTGCCTGGTATCGAAAACAATAGTGCACCTGTAGCCCAAGCAATAATTATTGATGGTGAAGCTGTGGTTCAAATGCTCAATCCTGGAACATCAAGAACATTTCAACGGTATGAAGAAAGAGTGTTTGCCCCATACATCTTTGCTCAACTCGGGAAAAGCATCCGCATCGACCTTGGCTAGGGTGTATACTTACCTGCTAGCCTGAAAGCCTCAATAAGGCCGGAAAGGGGAAAGGGCACCAGGAAAAGGGTTGCTCCTTCTACTGTGCTGCCAAAAAGCTGGAAGGACTTCCTTCGAGTCAATGAGAACAAAACCTTATTGTTAGCTTTCCTGCCACGCGAAGACTGTTTTATTTTGATCGTTACCATTAGGATATTCATAAGTTGTGGACAGTGCTAAATTCATGTGGATATCTATAGCTGTGGTAATGAACAGATTTTAGGTCGTATTTGGAATGGCTTTGTTGGTCTTCTGGGCCCAATTTCAGAAAGCTGCTTACCGGTAAGCAAATATTCTTGCTATAACTGTAGCAGAAAAAATTGCTTTATCAGGTTAGCAATAAAACAAGGCGTACATCTTGCGCGTTCACAATGGATTTGCATTGTTACAAAATTCATTTTCGCCCAGTAAGCAGCGTAAGGTTAATGCTTTTTCGTGTGCTTACGGTTAGCAGTGCGATAATGAAGAAACTCATACGTAAGCAGAGAACCGGCCAAAAAGCAGCGCTATAAAATTTGGCCCTGGATAGTCAAAGTGGTGGTACATGGCTTTTTGTATTATGTAAAAAAAATAATGACAAACAAAACACTTTTTTGGCCTAATATGACTTTGACCTTGACCTTGATTGCTAATCTCTGAGTTCTGACGATCTCAAAAGTTCAACTTAATGAATTGGCATCCCCAATTTAGTTGGAAATGACACCTTAAATGTTTTTTTCTGGACTAATTGGTTCAAAAGTTACCGCGTTTGTACATTAGACCATGCGGACTGGCGGTCATTTTGGATTTGACCTCTCAGGGTCATCAGAGGTCAAATCAATGTGTGAAATAAACTAACTGAAAGGGGTTAAGGTGGGGGACTATGCCGGTGAACCATTTCTAAAGAAATTTGAAAACATAGGGGAGAACAATTGACAAATAAATAAGATTTAACCTTTCTTAACCATTCAAAACTTGCTATTTTTAGTCAATGTTGACCTTGACCTTGACCTAAATGCAACACCCTGAGTTCTGGCGATCTCAAAAGTATTACCAAATGAGTTGGCATCCCCAATTTAGTTGGAAATGACACCTTAAACGTTTTTCTTGACTATTTGGTTCATAAGTTAAGCGTGTTTGTACAATTAGACCATATGAACTGGCGGCCATTTTGGAATCGACCTCTCAGGGTCATCAGAGGTCAAATCTGACTTCCCTCCACATCTTAAAATAAATCTTATGGTTTCATGCTTTTCTCAAAAAGTGCACAATTGTCTTGCTAAGCCGCTGCACTATTGTGTAAACCTGCATATTATATGGCTCTATTTAGGAAAACTCATGATCATTTCTTGGTGATCTCCCTTCATAGAATGACTGCCTTTCTTACATATACTTACAGAAATAGTGAGACAAGGTGACTACGTAAATGACGACAAATATGAATTGATATGACGAAGACTTCATTCTGGCGATTTGTCGGGAAAGTAGTAACAGAAGAAGGAAATGGCTGAAAGCACTAATTATGACGTATGCAACTACTGTGTCAACTTGTATTCCTTGCTATCATGAACAGTCCTCGACCAGAGATGTCTGACTGAGTTACTCTAGTGTTTCTTCCTTTTCACATAACCCGGATGGAACGATGATATCATATTGAAATGATGTACAATGTACATGTTCTTTGTTCGTTCCGCAAGACTTAATCTTAATACACGATATCAGCACTCGAAGGCTGTTCGTGCTATTCCATGGCATTGCGTATTTGCTTTGATTCATCGTCTACTGCTTTTGATATTGATAAATCCACATTACCCTCAAACAAGTGAAAGAACTGGACTGCTTTTATAAAGTAGTTTTATGGAAAAGGGGAAGTCCCTTTGACCGTCCCCCACACACCGTGTTCCGTAACCCTCCGGCATGTAACAAAAGAAAAAGATCGACCCGTATTGACTTAACACACACGGACTTTTGCTGAAAGGGGGGGAGGGGGCGGGGGTGCTGAAAAAGGCTCGTATTACAAAATAAAAAGATCGACCCGTATTGACTTTACACACCGGACTGTTTCTGAAGGGGGGGGGGGGGGGTCGCTGGGAACACGCATATGCGTACCCTAAATAACACTGAGTGGGTGGGGGGGGGGGGTGGCGGGGACCGTCCGTACACAAATGATTGAGACATGTGGAATTTAATCCTATTGGTATTGTATTTAAATAGAAGGTTGAGTCTTGATAAAGACACTTACACTTTATGTTTTTAGATATGTACATCTGGGTTCATATTTATTAAACCTCACCAAGCCTAGTTGTCAACTATATAGCCTATATAATTAGTTGACAACTATGATGGTTTTATGAATATGGGCCCCGGTCAATGGCCAAAGAGAGAGAGAGAGAGAGAGAGAATTTTCGGAGAAAATAGCAATATGTGACTCATAAAATGAGAATTATTAGATTGTCAAAATAGTCTTCACATCTTTCTATAATGAAATCTTGGGATCTCAAAACCAAAATAATGATCTCAAAACCGAAATAAAAAGTTCGAGTAAAATCACCAAATTAAAGCTCGCTACATGGGGGAAAGTGTCATAGTAAACTTTCTTCCCCTTTCTTCCCCTTTCACACATCGAAGTGCTGCCAGTAATTCGATGTTGTCTACATAGCTTATGATCTAGAGCAGGGGTTCTCAAACTTTTTCTTTGACGGTCCAGATGTGATTGCTATGAAAGCTGTAAGGTGGGAAACATGTTATGCCATTTGCCTGATAGTTCTTATGGTCAATCGTCAATAGAGCCTTGAGGGGCTTAGCAGGGTCCCTGCCGGGGGCTATGGGGTGGGGCCCCAAGATGCTCTCGAGTTTATTTGACTTTCAAGAGAGAAATTGTCTATAACAGAGATAGAGAGGTTATTTATAAAATGAAATGAAAGGGCTTTGGAGAGTCAAATAGCCCTTTCATATCCTTGCAATGTAATTTCACACTTTATATTGTCAATATTGTTGAGAAGACAGTTCAAGCTTATTATAGATAGAACTCTGTTTTTATCTTAAGGGGGAGCTTTGTTACGAACCTTTTACGTATTCAATTACAGTACATTAATGCTAATATCGTTGGCATGCACAGAAGACTGGATTGTAAACACTTGATTTTTTGTAAAGACAATGGCCGTCTTATTCTTCTATTAATCTTGTTTTGAATTTGTATTGTTATTACTGTTGTGCTGATTGAACGAACTCTATTCTAAGTCATTGACGGTAATATTTTTAGGAAAAAATCAGAACTTTACCGTAGATTGTTTCATTAGAGCACATCTCATACTTCTTAAGTTCAGTTCATAGCTTTATTAACGATAATCAGTGGTAGATGTTGACCTAGTATAGAGACTGCGCAGATGTAGTCCAATGTAGTCAGAGCCGATGAGATCTCGTCGAGCAGAATAACATGTAGGCTATTTGTGTTGAATATGTGCATAGGGAGGGACGGGGCTGAAATCCCCTTTCCGGGCCCAACCATCCTCGGGGACAATTACCCCTCCCCCCTCCCCAGGGAACAATTACCACTAGGACAATTCCCCTAGCAAAGACAACCAAGGACAACCACCCCAATAACAATTACCCCGGCGCGAAAATTACCCCCTGTTCATTGAAGGGGAAGTCCACCTTGAAAATAAGTTAATTTTGGTGTAATTTTCAGGGGGAGGGGGAATAGGCCTATGGGCTTGGGGTGGGGTCGTTCACGGGGGGGGGGGGGGGGGGGAGGGGTATCCTGGGTAATTTACCAGGAGGTAATTGTCCTCTGGGGTAATTTTTGCGGGGGGGGGGGGTAATTGTCCTTGGGGGGTAATTGTCCCACTGGTCATCGGCTGGATACGATTGTTTAGGGTTAAATTTCCTACAATTATTGTTTAACCGTACAGAAATCTGGCTTGATACTGTTGGTTAGCGCGGTCTGCCAAATTCCAAACTGCTTAAACAATCACACGAATTAGTTTGGTTAACAAAACGTTTAAGAGCAAATTTACGAGTTTACTGCAAACTAAAATTAGTCAACTTTTCATTTTGTATTCTTTATTGTTTATTGTCCTTGATGTTTGCTTATTGTGTGTTCTATAATTCATGTTATCAATATTCACATTTATTATGTGCTTATACATCCCCTGCTCATACTAATTCTGACTTGGATTGAATCTTCTAATTCTACCACTTGTATGTTTGTTTACTTTTGCTGTATTTTTTATGAAAATAAAATGAATAAACGAACGAACGAACGAAATTTGGGTAAATAAAATTGAATACCTTAGGTCCCACTAAAACATCGCGAGCGCTTCGAATTCTCTATATATTTTCTATATAGGCTATATACAAAGGCAGATAATGCTCAGTTTATACAATATCTTAAAATGAAATAGGAGAACGAAGGAAATGTTAGAAACAGTTCCCCCGAATATTATAATTTATATTACTGAGGATAAAATATTAGTTAAATATATCACAATAGACAGCGATAAACACAATATAAAGACACAAAAAAATACAAAAACATGTGTGAAATAATTTGAAATTTGGAGGGGGCGTAAAGGATTGGAAGGTGAATTCAACGGTACTCAGAATACAAGGTCAGCTTCATTTGATTTTTAAATATTGAACTGTTTTATATAAGCGTATGACCTGAGCGCATAGGGACTTAAATTTATTTTTGTGATATGCGCTATATAAGAATGGTTTATTATTATTATTATTTGAGGTAGAGTGTTCCATATGTTTGGCAAAGTACTTCTAACAGATATTTTAGAGAATGAACTTTTCACTTTCCATGAATGAAATGTAAATGCAAAGCGGAGTATGATGAGAATGGATTTGGTTATTGACCGAGAATACGGATGATATTTTTTAGGAAGTATATTTTGAGAAAATGAAAACCAATTAATGCAGTATGGTATTTGATTAAATCAAAAACGTTTAGAGTTTTTAAACTAAGAAATAGAGAAGCAGACTGGGCATCATAATCATTACCTGTACAAATACGAAGAACCTTCCTTCTTTTGTAATTTGAAGAGGGTATTAATTTTAATTTTGTATCAGACTTCTGCAAAACATGGTATTTCAAAAGGAAATCTTTCTACTGATCGCCGATATCAAGATATTTGGGAATAACACGAGTAGACATGCTAGATGAAAACGAAGAAGGGGGAGTATATACGATGAAAGGAAACCGTGTGGTTTTTGATAACTTTCCGTCCTGGTATTCTTATTGGATACACGAGAGAAAGCGCCAAAGACAATCAACATCGTTTTTCCAGTTATTAAGATAAAATTTGATATTTTACGATAAGTTTTAAAACATGGTTGCATCTTCTCAGAATAATTGATACAGTGACATACATTATGTAATGAATAAGGACTGAAAACATTCTGTCTCTCAAAATTATAAAAAGTTTGTTTTTGTGGGATGTCTAAATAATTATTGTGATCAACTTGTTTTTTTCTCATACATTCAAATCTTAACCAGCACATTAAGATTGTATTTGATTTTTTATCATATCACTGTTTAAATGCCTGGCACGTTGATATAATATCTCTTTATGTCGTCATTCGATTCTTCGTAGTGAGCTTCTTGATCAGGTTTTTGAAGATCTTGGTAGGTATGGGGGCCGGTACTCAGATCTTGGTAGGTATGTACGTCTGCCTTTGACTGATCAAATACAGGGTTCTCATACTGCGGAGACGAATCGGACTCCTTCCCTTCAGACTTAGAAGTTGCTGATTTATTACTGAAAGGTAATGTTATGAAAGCATAGATAAATTGCATTAATGAAATACATGATTTGAAAAATCATCAACTCCCAATAAATAGGTATATAGAAACACGTCAACATAATATTTAGAAATTCGTATGGTACTTTTGAAGTACATGTAATTTACATAATAAGTATTTTAAACAGGCTGCCATTTCATTCGAAAAGCGTTATGTTAGAATATTTACATTAGACAACATTTTAAAAAAGGAATTAAATAATTTAATAATTTGTTGTTAAAGTACAATCTTAATTCAGCTATTTTCATAACCATACCGTTTTGGCCCCTTGCGTGGAGGAGTACGATGAGAATGGACTGATCAGAGGGATGTGTTAAGTACAAAGTATTTCTCTAACCAGGAAGAGTGTACATTCTCCTTACTCTAACCTTCTTCGCTTGTAAAAGATGATGATGATGATAACTACAACGATAACAATTACAAGAATAGCACCTACAGCGCTTCCTACGACAGTTGCTATGGAACTTGAAGAACCTCCAGCAGAAGTTGATTTTGGTGGAGAAGAAACAGTAGGTGAAGAGGTTGGTGTGGGAGCTAGGATGGTAGTGAAAAGAATGACATAAATTAGAAATACCAAGGTAGCATCACAGATAATGATTAAATAATAAATAAAGACCCAAAGATTCGAAGTAAGCCTATTTGAAAGTCTTTGTGGTCGTGTTTAGAGCAGATTAATATCTTGATACAATGTCAAACCTGTTTCTGATTCTGTGCTTTGCGGAGAAGCTTGCGTTGTGAACGTCAATGGTGTCGTAAGCCTTATCTCTGAAAGAATGAAAAACAATATTTATTTTTCAGGTTCAACATGAAATAAAAATCTTAAATAGCAGGTGAGCTAGAGTGGCAAAATAAAAGAAACATAGAACCTAAAGCTGAGAAAAATATAGATAGGTAACTGTTATACAAAATACAAAATATCCTTCAAATTTCAAATGATTTTATTTCTTATGCAAAACATAATACAATGAACAAATATGCTACAAAAATATGCAATGTAACGACAAATATAATAGAAATAGCACGAAAAAAGAAGAACTAGCTAGAAGCACAGCTTGTTGGTGTTTGATGATTATAGAATCAGAAAGTACAGCTCTTGATTATTACAAAGCCACCCCCCAGACGTAAGTTTTACAGGATTGAAATATTCTAATATTCTAATTATTCTAATATTTATTAGGCGTACGTTTTTCCATGACCTCGAATGATTTATACGAATTAAACTTTGTGCCCAAATTACAAACTTTAAAACGAATTTGGAAATTGGTCGATGAGAGACATAACACCATTGGGTAAAATCATTATTGTAAAAACATTTCCCATTTCCCAACTTATTTTTGTTTCATAAGTATTACCGAAACCCACTGAATTAAAGTCTCACAACAATGGTGCGCCAGTTTCGAGCCTATAAACACAGTATCAAGCGCGTTAACAATTCAACTTATTATTACTATCATTATCATTATTATTATTATTATTAGTCGATACCAAGTCTCTCGGAGAGGACTTAAAGCCGTCGTTGCCTAGTTTACTGCTTTTAAGCAGATGTATACTATCTTAGCAGACATGTAAAATAAAGCACCAGACCAATCTACCTGCCGTACATACAGGTCTTTTACAAAGCAATTTATATAGAAGACAGTATAATTAAATGAATACATTTAATTTAAAAAATGAAAAAATACATATCTAAATAATTATCTAAATAAATAAATAAACATTCAAATATTTCTTAATGAAAAATCAACTCACCTGTACATGTAAAGTTAGGTGTACTCCATTTGCCTGTATGCTGACAGAAGCTGATTGGTTCATTATCAGGAATATAACTATCTTGACAGGAGTATAGCGCTATATCTTGATACACTGATCCATGCATCATAGTGGACCTAAGGGCGACCTCTGGTGGGCTTCCCTCACATTCGACAGCTATTCAGGAAAACAGGAAAAACTAGATAAATTTCATACCATTGTTCATAGTGCACGAAGGGATACAAACATCCAAACATAGTGGCCCGAATTCACAAAGGAGGTTTGTCGACAAACCTCCTTTGTGAATTCGGGCCAGTGTTGGTGCAATTCTTGTTACGCCCGCAACCTTTCACGTCTGCATCCCGGTGACTTAAGCCCACGCACGCCAGCTATTCCTACTCATTTCATTTCATTTCATTTCATTTATTTCCACTTCTCATGAAAAAACATAACAATTTACCTACAATATCTGATCAACACAACACAACGAAACAAGAAAATAGCATACCAATATTCAAAGAATTTTGAGCACCTAGAATTAATATTTGAGACTGGTGGAGCCAACAGAGGCCATTGACCTATCAAGGGCTGGTCTCCAGGAATAAATTAAATATATATAGGTAGGTACAAAACATAATTAAGTACACAACAAGAGGGAAACAGGCGGTCTGTGTCAAGGAAAAGTATACACAAACAATAGTTGAGCATAAATACTTCAGGTGGTGTAGTAATGTTTTTTTATAATCAACATATTTTAGCATTTCAAAAGGCATTGTTTATATTTGTGTTTGAAAAAGACAAGCGATGGGCTGTTTTTTATGTCATCAGGTAATGAATTACGTCGTTGAGGTCCAAAGTGTCGGACTGTCTGTCTGGACGACTCATACAATTGCATACGTGGTCTATTGCAATATCTGGTATTGTACTGATGCATTTCAGAGTTTAATGCTACGGTCACAAATGTTCGTACGTTTTTCGTAAGAACGCCTTGAGTTCTTCTTACGTCAGACTTACGGCCATCTTACGAGTTGTTGTT
Organism: Strongylocentrotus purpuratus; assembly: GCF_000002235.5. Taxonomy (NCBI): domain Eukaryota; kingdom Metazoa; phylum Echinodermata; class Echinoidea; order Camarodonta; family Strongylocentrotidae; genus Strongylocentrotus; species Strongylocentrotus purpuratus. Next base: position 1,504,703 of record NW_022145594.1, on the reverse strand, counting down.
CTCGCAAGGTGGTCGTACGTGTAACTCACGGCATTCACAAGTCAATCGTAAGAAGATCTTACGATCTTTTTGTATATTTGGTCGGGTTGCAAAAAAAGGGTATACTGTCGAAAATTCTATGACTGTTGAAAGTTTGATATTTCACGATGGCAGTATTGCCAAGAAGACTACAACTGCAACTGCAGCTGCATATGCTGCATCTCCTCTAGAGGGAGATTAGTGATTAGTGATTAGTGCCCCGTTTATTTTAACATGTGCCTCTTTTTTTTTTAATAACAGCCACTTCCCCCTTCTTATAAAAACCCCCTTTCATCTCCGATATATGCCCATATGATCTGATCGGTGCCCCTTTTCTTTCAACATATGCACATTTCCCTTTATTATTAGTGCCCATTCATAAGTGCCCCTTTTCACCTCTGATAATTACCCTTTTAAACATGATATGTGCCCCTTTTCCGTCGACAAATACCCATTTCCCATTCTTATAAAATCCCTTTTCATCTCTGGTGCATGCTTCATTTCTTAATTGTAAGAAGTGCCTTATTTTCACCTCTGATAATTAGCCTTTGTACTTTGACGCTTGCTCCTTTTCTTTTCAAATAAGTGTCTTAAGCCTTCCCATAGTGTCCCCCTTTCCTCTCATCATTAAACGTGCCCTAATTTCAAGCGACTAAGAGCAATTTCCACAAAAGCTCTGCAAAGTATGGTGCTTAAGCAATATCTTATATGATGTAAAAAGAGAAACAAATATTGAAATCATATTGATGATAATGTAATCACAATATAGGGGTATATACCAATGTTCTATTTTTTTTTATATTTTCGCTCTGAGGATTTCCCTTTGAAGGTGCCCTTTTTTTTCCAGAAAATGCCCTTTTATGTTAGTGCCCCCCCCCCCGAATTTGGAAGTCTCTCCGCCGCCTCTGCTTGTATGTACCAGCAATCGCTAGATCCCATAGGTGGTATTCCGGTAGCGAGTACTAAGTTAGCGCGTACTTAGTCAGTTCACACTTTTATGGAGTGCCTGTTGCAAACTAATTTACCCTGTACAGATTATTTTAATCCTTCAATGAAAAGTGTCCAAACAATTAATTTTGCAATGAAATGGGAAGAAAAAGAAAGTTTGAGTATGAACTGAATTTCAACAAAGTCTTTGGTAGATTATCTTGTCATGAATATTGAAGGAGGAAGATGAAACCTGGCATTCCATAGAAGTGTGAACTAAAATTCTTGTTTAGTCTGGACTTAGTCCACCCCATATGTTTATGTATGATGTAGACCACGTCATATACGTGTTTACTGTATAGAACTGTAGAAAATGAATATAAAGACAATGTTTCATTTTCAGAAATAAATTTATTGATGAACATTGATAAACAAGCAGTTGTTACAAAACATATTTGTATGTTTTCTTGGTTATCTGCGTACTAGCCCTACATGCTTAACTAAACGATAAAGTGAAATAAGTATTGACGCTGAAATAATATATGTACATTTCTTGTGAGCCAAAGGTCCGACTCATTACTGCACGTTTTCCTTGTATCATAGAAATTTAACTAAGTAGGCCTATAAAGATCAAAATATAAATTAAAGGGTTTAAAAAAAGAAACAAAGAGAGAAGAGACTAGAGTAGTATGAACATAAAATTATAAGACAATTTTCAACGTGTACAACAACAATAAAGGGGAATTTGATTTGAATCTTCAAAATAGTCCTAAATTGTATTCACCTTTTTTTTTTGTTGCAGATATTCATAAATACAAAAAAAAAATGTTTGCACTATTTAAGGTTATTATGAATACCTGGGTAGCCTTGATTTTACTTGATTACTTCAGTTGACGAATTTTAAGCTTGTATCCTCTTTCTATTACCTTTCTTGTGTACATTTTTTTAAAAATCGTTAATAATAAATGAAAGCATAGAGATCTTTAAAAAAAAGCGAAGAAACATATTGTTTTGTGTTTTTGTTGTTTTGTCGTCTTCCATCGTGCGTAATACCTTCTGGAGTGAGCCTATTATGACTGTTGTTGTTTTTATTTCCGTATAATAACATCGGTTCAAATACATACAAAGTAATCATACGAACAAAAGGACAAAATGCGGCTGGTACCCATTTCAGCTGCAACTATATTATTGCTGCTCTCCTCCTCTTTCTCCTTGCTCCTCATCTCTTTCCTTACGTTTGTTTCCCTTACCTCTCTTCCCTCTAAAAGATTTCCCTTTTGGTCCCATATTTCTTCGACAGGAGATGCACCCTCGACGAACTCTATGAACAGAGTGAGGATTTGAAAAACGCTAAAACCCCTCTACACAAACAGACCTTAGCTATCAAAATTTGCATAAACTGTGTACGCACACCTTACGAGCACCTTACGAACGCCTTACGAACGCCAGGAGTCGTTCGTACGAAGACAATTATAATGTCCGCTCGTAAGGCGTTCTTACGAACGCCGTAAGAGCCCTCTATGAACAACTTGAGGTCTTCTTACGGTCATCGTAATAATTTGAAGCTTGTAGAATTGTCCCTCGACCCAACGAAATGTATTACGATCTTGCGTGGTTCTTACGATGTAATTACGGCGTTCGTACGGCCGCCTTACGAAGAGAGGGTTTCGTACGATGTTAAAAAAAATCTTGGACAAGACCATCGACCAATCTGCGATCTTACGAACGGTCTACGAACGGTCTACGAACGCTGGTTTCGTACGGCCTTCTTAAGAAGATCTTACGAAATGGTCTGAAAATCATTCGTACGGCGTTCGTAGCAGCCCGTAAGGGTATTTGTGACCGAGGCTTAATGCTACGGTCACAAATGTTCGTACGAACGATTCGTTCGTACGAATCTCCCTGTTCCTACGAATTTCAGAGTTCGTAGAGATTCGCAGATGGGGCACATATTCTTACGTCCTTCTTACGGAGTTCGTACGAACGCCGTTTAATTCGCAAGAACAACTCAAGACCTTCTTGAGAAACGAAATGATTTTCGGTTATACAATAGCCCCAGAGTTCGTACGTTTTCGTAAGAACGCCTTGTGTTCTTCTTACGTCAGACGTACGCCAATCTTACGAGTTTTTGTTCTCGTAAGGTGGTCGTACGTTTAACTCACGGCATTCACAAGTCATTCGTAAGAAGAGCTTAAGAATTTGTTTCCTATTTGGTCGGGTTGCAAAAAAAGCGCTGCCGTATACTGTCGAAAATTATATGACTGTTGAAAGTTCGATATTACACGATGACAGTATTGCCAAGAAGACTACAACTGGAACTGCAACTCCGTAAAGTGTTTCTTGAACTTGCTGTTAGAATATCTGTTACTTCCTTTATTATAAAAGCAGTCATGTTAACCGAAGAAGTCAACAAGTTTTTGCTCTGTGGTGGCATCAAAGTCATAGGACTACTTCTCCTTTCTCAGTTTCCCCGTTACCTCATCTTCATCGCCGTCAAACTGCCGTCTTGATGGTTCTCCCTCCTCGTCGTCGTCGTCATCTTCCACCGCCTCCTCCCGGTCGCTTCCGATATGGCTATCATTTCTTGATATCAGGCGCGCCGAAATCAGTTTGGGATTGGGTGGCAAAAAAAAAAAAAAGGAAAATTTGCATCACCACCACTCCTAGGCTTACATGTTACATGCAGGCCCCATGGAACATTTTTCAAAGTGGAGTATTAACGATCAGGTTAGAGTGTAGCGAGCGTAGCGTAAATTGGCGTGGGGTCCGGGGGCTTTGCACCGGCGTGGGTCAAGGGACTAAGCCCCCGGAAGGTCATGGTTTTTAGGCATTAAACTGCGGTCAGATAAGCATATTTAGATACCTTATTTGTGTCACTGGCAGGTCACTAATTGTCGGGGAATTCCACGGAGCAGAGCCCACGAATGCTCAGGGGTTATAGGTATTCAATTACGGTCAGATGAGCATCCAGGGGGTCCACCATAGGGCCCTTGGTGGGGTCCAGGTCCTGGAAGCTCAAAGGTTTTCGGCATCTAATTACGGTCAGATGAGCATATTTTGATATCTCATTTGTGACATTGGTAGGTCACACATTTTGTTCTTTCTCTTTTTTTCCTTTCCTCTTTTTTTAAAAAGTGAGGGGGGGGGGGGGGGCTCGAGCCCCGAGCCCCGCCGTTCTGCAGGCCCTAACATGAAGGCTTCTAAATAAGCATATTTTTATGCCCAGCTGTTAATTTGGGAATTAGTAATTTTCAAACAAACGCATAAAAAAATATGATTTACCAAAATATTGAGAAAAAATACCGGAAAATCATGTCATTTCAGCAACATTTGTAAATCACTGGTATCGAATTAGAAATACCCCCGCCCATTAGTACGCCAGTGTTCAAGGGCTCATGTCTTCTCACCACTATAATATTTATAAAAAAAACACTTTCCCATCCTCTTACAATATTTCCACGATATGCGCAAATCGCATATATTATAAAAACATCCATTGATAAAATGTAGGAGCAAGCGGAATGTATATGAAATTTAATCCCTATTAACTTTCCTTTTCTTTGAATGGAATATAATTTAATTTAATTTAATTAAATTAAGTTTGGTTAAAAAATACAAACCATCTATACTCCTTTACTGCTTTTTTATAGGGTTGGGAGGGAGGTGAATGCCCCCACTTCCGGCGCCTCTGCTTGATATTGCTGTTGCCGCTCTCCTCCTCTTTCTGTTTCCTCCTCATCTCTTTCCTCTAACAGATTTCCCCTTTGGTCCCATATTTCTTCGACAGGAGATGCACCCTCGACGAACACTATGAACAGAGTGAGGCTTTATAACCGTTAAAACTCAAAATTTGCATAAATTGTGTACGTACACCTTACGAGCACCTTACGAACTTCTTACGAACGCCAGGAGTCATTCGTATGAAGACCACAAGAATCTCCGCTCGTAAGGCGTTCTTACGAAAGCCGTAAGAGCCCTCTATGAACAACTTGAGGCGTTCTTACGGTCATCGTAATAATTTGAAGCTTCTAAAATTGTCCCTCGACCCTACGAAATGTACGAAGATCTTGCGTGGTTCTTACGATGTAATTACGGCGTTCGTACTGCCGCCTTACGAAGAGAGGGTTTCATACGATGTTAAAAAAAATCTTGGACAAGACCATCGACCAATCTGCGTTCTTACGAACGGTCTACGAACGGTCTACGAGCGCTTGTTTCGTACGGCCGCCTTAAGAAGATCTTACGAAATGATCTGAAAATCGTTCGTACGGCGTTCGTAGCAGCCCGTAAGGGTATTTGTGACCAAGGCATTACATGAACATATTTAAGACTTTTATATTTCCAGGCACACACTAATGTATTATTTCTTGCAAATCGTTTTCTGAAAGTACCTGATTTATACAATTATTTCCTCGGAATGTTCATGTAACAGCTAATGGGGCTTTCACATATACACTCTGGGGCCCGTACGGCGAGTAAAAACAGAGATTTTGGGAATTTTCGGCCGGTGTCCGGCCGGCTGCCGTAAAGTTCCTACGGGCGCCGGGACATTTTTTTAAGCCGTAAGGGCGCCGGGTTTTTTACGTATGTGTACCCTACGGCTCACTCACGGGCCCCTCAAGAGCCCCGGGTAATATGTACACCAATAGGCGTCTACCGTCCATGTGCCATTTGAAATGAATACTGCCTGTGCGGGTGCCTCACGGCGGCATCTCAAAAAGTACAACGCAGCTTTAAATACAGGAGGTGTGGATGCCAGATGCCATATAGTTAAGTACACCGCACGGCACCCGGCCGGGCGCCTTCCAGGAGCCATGGGTGCACCTGCTCATCGGACGGAGCCCGTAAGCTTACCGGCCGGCTTACCGGCTCGGGTGACTACGCATTTTGACTACGCATTTTAACCGGATGACTCTGGGTATTGGTGCTAATGCATTATGTTGTGTATACAAATGTCCTAATTTCATTGTTTTAAATTCTCTCCTCTAAATTACGTCTTTCTCTACTGCTACTGTTTTTCATCTACATTACTTATTTTTCAGGAACCTATATCAAGCCTTGCTTTTTAATAGGTTCCTCACATTTTACTTAATCTATTATATGATTGAGAATCATTGATATGTGCTCATTTATACTCCAATTGTATTGTATAATTTTTCATTTTATATGTATGTTAATTTTTTCTGTAAAATGTGGAACAAATAAAACTTGAACAAACATTGAAAAACGTGGACCGCCAGTGTCTTAAAAGGAGGTCACATTGCCTTAAAAGGATGTCCCACGTAGCGGTCCACGTTCTCGTCGTGCAAAGCGAAAAGTCCCCATTATTATCCTAACGACGGATAGTCAACCTGTTCGAAACTTCGAGCCACTCCTACTACCGATCCTCTCCAACCGGCGCTATAGTTCTCCTCATGATTTCAGTGCTAAACCGATTTTCAGCCTCATATAACTAAAGTTTGATGGTTGTCACTTCGCTAGCATTTACACCCCTGTCTTTAAGCATGACTTCATAAAAAGGAGTTATAATAATTACAGGGCCTGTAAGAACATGAGGGCGAGCAGTATTAATGCTGATGCGGCTACTCTGTGGTAAATAAAATCCAATTATTATTTCGTATTTATTAACAAAATAATCACCTTACCTTCACACGATGGTCGTTGATGATTCCATGCTCCATTATTCATACACCTTAAAACGCTTTCTCCAGATAATGTATAGCCCTCCTGACAGGTGAATTGAAGAGTAGCATTGACAGAGTAAGTTGTTCTATCGTCTGGTAAACGATGACCTTTCAAAGGTTCACCTGGGTCACCGCAGGCAGGAATTCCTGGAAAAAATATACGATATTATATCCTAAACATAAATCCATTAACGTATGCTTCTCATATTGGCGCCTTCATTTTCAAAAATATGTTAATGGATAATGTAACCGAATCTTCTCTTAACAGTTAAATATCTGTTTGAGAGAGCTGGAACCCTTTCTCGACTGAGTGACAAGCCTAATATAGGGACAAAGTACAATTGGATCAGTCGTAATCATCAGTGTCTCCACCCAAAAAAGGGATTGTTAATTATCGGATGAATAGCTGCTTGAGAGACCCCGAATGGGTTCTCTACTGAGTTCTCTAGTACTCAGAACTCCCCAATCCTCCTTCCCTCTCACATGGTGGAACCATAAGCCTACTGTATAATTATTTTTATGTTCACTCACCAATTTGACATAAAGAGTGTTTTATTTCTGAGCAAGGCCGGTCATTCCACTGATATTGATAATCATTTAGAAATCTCATTTCCAAGCATTCATCTCCATCGGTGCTAGGTTGATCCATCTGCCATGACTCAAACATCATTCGAGTTTCTAGAGATATAAATTTATTTGATATAACAATATGAATTTCTCATTGATGTATTTTAATATTCCCATTCTTGTTTCAGACATAATTGCTAGTTTGTATTATTAAGTTTATGCTATTGACTTTAGATTTGTTGATAATTTGCAGAGTATAATTACGTGGTTCTCTGTTTCACGATAAATGGCATGATTGTTCTGTTAATTCTTTTTTCAGAAAAGTAATAACACCAACATCTCTGCACAGCTGCTTAATATATGTAATATAAGAACCTGTATCCAGTGTTTGGTTCGGCAAGGTTGTTATTGTTTCAGGTATGAAGTCTTGCATGGCACAGCTAGCTGATATCAAACCTGTGGAGAGGATATATGCCGTTGATGTCCTATATAAAACTTGTCACTGTAATGCTGAAACATTTCAATATATGGCGCACAAGGCGATTGAAACCAAAAAAAACCCGCCCCTAAACAAACACAAATGTTTTTTTACCCTCCCTGAAGGTTCCCCCTAAATGTCATCAGGTACTAATTTACACCAGGGGGGTGTTTCATCAACTAAAATCGATTTCGATTTTAAAAATCAATTTTAAGGCCGAATCAGTTTTAGCTTAAAACCGATACATGTGAGCTGTTTCATCAAATCGATTTTGAGCTAAAATAGATTTTTAGGTGTCTGCAATCAAGACTAGTCAATTTGGGGTAAATCGATGGTAGCCTCTAATCGGGCACATCTACAAGGAGGTCAATGAATATGCATATCAGTGACGTCTTGTCAAGTCATGAATATTGATGTTCTTGACTGCGCGCGTACGATCGTACGTACGTACGTACGTGCAGAATTAGGGTCATGACTGTTCAATGAAGGTGATACGTGCAACACAAATCAGGGCAAAATCTTACCATTATACATTTGTATTGTCCGTGATTATGAGGTAGAAGTGTTTGAGTGTTAAGTAAATTTATTTAGTGTGGATTTTGATACATTTTTGATACAGTTTATACAAAATTGGCGATTCTTTTGGTCGTTTTTTAACTCCAAAAAACAAGTGACCAACTCGGTCGTCGGCTAAACCACCTAGCCCTGCCTGTAGATGTGCCCGCCTACCTCTACATGAGCCCGATCGAGATAGGGATCGAGTTAGTGTAATAAAATAGTATTCTATATTCAATATCCGAGAGTTCACGGATGTAACATTAAAGCTCCCTTATATATGAGTTTCACAAATATCAATTTATCTTCTTTTCATGGATTTTCTTTGGATTCTACGTGTTTTACGTTGTCAAACAACCACCTAGCTCCCTGTAGATGTGCCCGCCTCCCGCTACATGTGCCCGAGATAGGGGATGTATATTGAATTTCCGACATGTCATGAATATAATAAAGCTTCCTAAGATACAAATGAGTTTCATAAATATCAATTTATCTTCTTTTCATTGATTTTCGTTGGATTTTACGTGTTTTAAGTTATCAAAACATGCACCTCCCTGTAGATGTGCCCGCCTCCCGCTACATGTGCCCGAGATAGGGGATTATGTAGTAAGGCATACAACTTAGTGTTGTATATTGAATTTCCGACATGTCATGAATGTAATAAAGCTTCCTAAGATACAAATGAGTTTCATAAATATCAATTTATCTTCTTTTCATTGATTTTCGTTGGATTTTACGTGTTTTAAGTTATCAAAACATGCACCTCCCTGTAGATGTGCCCGCCTCCCGCTACATGTGCCCGAGATAGGGGAAATGTAGTGAGGCATACAACTAGTGTTGTATATTGAATTTCCGACATGTCATGAATATAATAAAGCTCCTAAGATACAAATGAGTTTCATAAATATCAATTTATCTTCTTTTCATGGATTTTCTTTGGATTCTACGTGTTTTCCGTTGTCTAACAATCACCTCCTTGTAGATGTGCCCGCCTCCCGCTACATGTGCCCGAGATAGGGGATATGTAGTAAGGCATGTAAGTGTTGTATATTGAATTTCCGACATGTCATGAATATAATAAAGCTTCCTAAGATACAAATGAGTTTCATAAATATCAATTTATCTTCTTTTCATGGATTTTCTTTGGATTCTACGTGTTTTTACGTTGTCAAACAACCACCTCCCTGTAGATGTGCCCGCCTCCCGCTACATGTGCCCGAGATAGGGGATGTATATTGAATTTCCGACATGTCATGAATATAATAAAGCTTCCTAAGATACAAATGAGTTTCAAAAATATCAATTTATCTTCTTTTCATTGATTTTCGTTGGATTTTACGTGTTTTAAGTTATCAAAACATGCACCTCCCTGTAGATGTGCCCGCCTCCCGCTACATGTGCCCGAGATAGGGGAAATGTAGTGAGGCATACAACTAGTGTTGTATATTGAATTTCCGACATGTCATGAATATAATAAAGCTCATGGGTGTCGATCCCGGGGGGGATGGGGGGGATATATCCCCCCCAATATTTCAGGTGGGGGGGATGGCCTGTACAATCATCCCCCCCAATAATTCACCATAAAAATTTAAAAAAATGAAGAGAAAAATTAATGAGAGCCCGATGAGAATAGTTAATGGTTATTACTCGCAAGATGACATATACACATTTTGCTATCTCATTTTCATGTTTTGTATAGTCACTAATGGGCCTAATTAGTGGCCGTTAATACTAACAGTAGTATACAATTTCTTTCCAGAAGCTATTGCGACAAGCATTGCCGGGAGCTAACATGCTACCCACCACTCGGGCTGTGCATGCGAAGATTTGAGAACAAAGGTTCCATACGTACATCATGTGGGGAAACTGAATTCTGACAAGGATTAATATAGAGAACAGTACAACGAATCGTTTTCTTTCTCTAATAATTAAGTAAAACGGCAAAGCTTCCGCGCTTTGCGCGGGAGAAGGCAACTGAATTCAGACTAGGATTAAGAGATATAATTAAATGAAAAGTAAAATTACACGATACAACGAATCATCTTCTTTTTCTAATAATTTAATGAAACGTGGAAGCTTCCGCGCTTCGCGCGGGATGGGCGAATATGATTTCAGGCGTGGATTAAGAGTAATAATCAAATGAAACGTCAAAGCTTCCGCGCTTTGCGCGGGAGGGAGGAAACTGAATTCACACAAGGACACGATACAACGAATCGTCTTCCTTCTCTAATAATTTAATGAAACGTGAAAGCTTCCGCGCTACGCGCGGGATGGGCGAAAATGATTTCAGACGTGGATACTAAGCTCTGACGTTTCATTAGATCATTAAAGAATTTAAGAAGACGATTCGATGTACCTTTCTCGACTCTTAATTCTTGACTGAATTCAGTCCCCCCCCCCCCCCTCCCTCGCGAAGCGGGGAAGCTTTGACATTTCATTTGATTTTTACTCTTATAAGAGTAAAAATCAAATGAAATGTCAAAGCTTCCCCGCTTCGCGAGGGAGGAGGGGGGGGGGGGACTGAATTCAGTCAAGAATTAAGAGTCGAGAAAGGTACATCGAATCGTCTTCTTAAATTCTTTAATGATCTAATGAAACGTCAGAGCTTTTCCGCGCTACGCCCGGAGGGAGGGGAACCTGATTCAAACATTAAGGATTAATTAGAGTCGAGAATGGTACATCGAATCGTCTTCTTTCTTTAATAATGTAATAAAACGTCAGAGCTTCCGCGCTACGCGCGGAGGGAGGGGAACCTGATTCAAACATTAAGGATTAAGAGTCGAGAATGGTACATCGAATCGTCTTCTTTCTTTAATAATCTAATAAAACGTCAGAGCTTTTCCGCGCTACGCCCGGAGGAAGGGGATTCAAACAAGGATTAAGAGTCGAGAACGGTCCAACGAATCGTCTTCTTTCTCTAATAATTTAATGAAACGTCAAAGCTTCCGCGCTTCGCGTGGGAAGGGGGAAACTCCTCCCTCCCTGCACCCAACCCCCTAGGGAGCGCGCTTCGCGTGCTCACTACCCCCCCCCCCCCTAAAATGAAATCCTGGCTACGCGCTTGGGGATGGGGTGCAACCAGGGTGCAACCTGCCACACGCTTCTATCGCTTGGTTGCTTTGATCCATTGCCGAAAATATTTTGGCACCTATCATCCCCCCCAACCACGGATACAAATCGACACCCTTGATAAAGCTCCTAAGATACAAATGAGTTTCATAAATATCAATTTATCTTCTTTTCATGGATTTTCTTTGGATTCTACGTGTTTTACGTTGTCTAACAATCACCTCCTTGTAGATGTGCCCGCCTCCCGCTACATGTGCCCGAGATAGGGGATTATGTAGTAAGGCATACAACTTAGTGTTGTATATTGAATTTCCGACATGTCATGAATATAATAAAGCTTCCTAAGATACAAATGAGTTTCATAAATATCAATTTATCTTCTTTTCATGGATTTCTTTGGATTCTACGTGTTTTACGTTGTCTAACAATCACCTCCCTGTAGATGTGCCCGCCTCCCGCTACATGTGCCCGAGATAATGGTGTAGCCAGACGTTATAATTATATATTATATCTATGCGTATCTTTCTTGCTCCCTCGACGTGGCGACTCCACCAAACATACCCCCTCTTTCTTACTCACCCCCTTTCTCTCAGGCTCTTACCCCCCCCCTCTCTCTCTCTCCCTCTTTTTCATCCCCTGTTTCTTTTTTTTTCTTTTTCTCTTTTTTTTTCTTCTTTTGCTCCTTTTCTTCCTTTTCTTTCTTTTCCTTTCTTTCCTATCCTTCCTCTTTTTCTCTTCTTCTTTTTCTTTCTTTTCCTTTCTTTCCTATCCTTCCTCTTTTTCTCTTTCTTCCTCCTTTTCCGGACAATATCCTGACAGGCGGGGGTGTCGCACCCCCACACCCCATTTGGGGACGCCCCTGGTTGTAGGGAGTTAGATTATATACAATATTCAAACTTTTCGTAAATATATTTTCCTCCTCATAATAATGTAAGGAAGTAATATTTTCCAGATTTTAAGTCAAATAAGATACGATTTTGCGATCGTAAGGCATTAAGCAAACGGTAGTGTCCCCTATATTGTGTCTTTTTAAAAGTAGGCCTTTATTTTCTTTTAGCTTTGATAATTATATAAAAACATCCCCATAATCTAGCTAATATATTTCCCCCGCTCCAGTGGTGACAAAAAAGGGAAACATAACACACACGTAATCCTATCGTAATTTGTCCCCCTTGTGTGAAATATCCCCCCCCCTTAACTGATTGACTAATCTTTGGTGACAAGACGATATATTTTACAAGGAAACCACCTCGACCGAAAAAAAAAGACAGATTTAGAACGTGACAATAAGACAATATATATATATGCTTTATGATTACCAACCTCTCCTACGAGATGACCCCGACAATAAGACACTATTTCAAACTCGTGGGAGACAGTGAGCATATAGGATGACAATATATAATGCTTTTTCACAAAAACAAAACAAAAAACACAACAATATATTCCTGTTCTCAATGTGTATGATGAATTGACAGGTGATATGTATATTATGATGTGTTTGTTCTTTAATTATCTATCTTGTTTCATGACAACTTACATCAGCCTTAATTTTCGTTCTATGTGTTCCCTTTGTTGTATTTTCTTTCTTTTTATTATGGTTTGGTTATTGAAATTAATTGATTATCTATATTTCGTGTGTGAACCTTTAAGCATGTATATATCGACTCGAATAACTATTACATTTATTTTCTGTGTTTGCTTTGAATTTACCATGTCTCGAATGAATTAATCAATGATTATTTTTTATTGAACCTGCATTCAAATTTATGTTTACATTCCGTATTTTTCATGTGTTTGTTCTGTGTTTATCATTATATCAGACCCCCTTGTTGCTACGAGGGCTAGATATCCCACCCCAAAATAAAAGCGAAGACAAATTTCTCACGGCATTTTTTACTGTAATTGTGTTGCACTAAAAAGATCTTATCAGACCTCCTTACCCATCACCATCACCCTCACCCCAACAAAAAAGACAATAAATGTTTGATTCATATTTGGATTGCATTATCTCTTTGTACGACATGACGCGAAAACCGTCAAGGTCCGAAAGTGTTCAAGTCCCCTATCCCCCAAAGTCTCAAACAAATCACAATTCCGAAGTGCCCCCCCCCCACCTCTCACCCCTCTCCGGACAGTAAGTAGGCTCGTGTTCCGGCCCAACCCCGCGTGTCTTTCTTGCTCCCTCGACGAGACAACTCCACCCAACAACCCCTCTCTCGTTTACTCCCACCCCTCCTCTATCAGGCTCTTACCTCCACTTGTTTCCTTTTTCTCTTTTTGTTTTCTTCTTCCTTTTTCCTTTTTTTTCTTCTTTTCTTTCTTTTCCTTTCTTTCCTCTCCTCCCTCTTTTTCTCTCTCCTTTCTTTTCCCTTTTTTTCCTTTCTTTTCCTTTCTTTCCTTTCTTTTCCTTTTCCTATTTTCTTTTCTTTTCTTTCCCTCTCTTTCTTCCCCTCCCCCTTATCTCTTTTTTCCCGACGGCAGCGCAATTTTACCGACAATATCCTGACAGGTGTGGGGGGGGGGGGGTTGTCGCACCCCCACACTCCCCTCTTTGGAGACTCCCCTGCTCGTATGCACTGTTTCGTTCTTGAAACACTGTTATATTATATTTACACAAACAAATTACCTTACAGAAAACATTAACATACCCAAAGAAAGTAGTCCGTCAAATGAATCATTATCAAACAAATAAATTACTCAAAAGTATACTGAGTAATAATCAACAATCATATTACAGGATACTGATTTTAAATACAGGCCTCTACACTGTTAAACAAAGTTAAAAGGTAGGTGTTACCAAGCGCGGATCAAGGGAGGGCCGAGCCCCCCAGCCAAAAAAAAAAAAAAGGAGAGAGCGAGAAGGAAAAGAAGGGAAAGGGAAAGAGAGAAAGGGAAAAAAGAAGAGGAAGAAGAAAAGAAAAGAGGGAAGAAGGAGATCGGGGGGGGGGGGACTTGCCTTCCAGGCTGTTGCCCCCCCCCCCCCCAATCAAAAAATAAAAGAGAAGGAAGGAAAGGGAAAGAAAAAAGGAAAAGAGGAGATAAAGGGAAGGAACAAAGAGGAAGAAGAAGAAAAAAGATATCAGTTGCAATTTTCCCGCCCACCCCCCCCCCGCCCCTGCTAAAAAAAGAGAAAAGGAATGAAAAGGAAAAGAGGCCCGGAAAAGAGGAGAGCTAAAAGGGAACAAAAAAGAGGAAGAAGAAAGGGAGAAAAGAAGGGGAGATCAGTTGCGGTTAATCCCGCCAACAATGACCTTGCCCCCCACCCCCAGCAAATCTAAAAGAGAGAGAGGGAAGGAATGGAAGGGAAAGGGAAAGAGGAGAGAAAGAAAAAGAAGAAAAAAAGAGAATGAAGAAAGGTAAGGAATATCAGTTGCAATTCCAACAAGGTGTAGATCGGGGGGGGGGGGGCTTTGGGGAAATAGAATTCAAACGTGGTTTATTTCTAATTCCATAACGGTTGTTTACAAATGATGGTGAAATGACATCCTTTACATTCATGTCGGAAATTCAATTTACAACAGTAGTTGTATGCCTATTTTCTACACTCCCCCTATATCGGGCACATGTAGCGGGAGGCGGGCACATCTACAGGGAGGTGGTTATTTGACAACGTAAAACACGTAGAATCCAAAGAAAATCCATGAAAAGAAGATAAATTGATATTTGTGAAACTCAATTGTATCTTAGGAAGCTTTATTATATCCATGACATGACGGAAATTCAATATACAACACTAGTTGTATGCCTCACTACATTTCCCCTATCTCGGGCACATGTAGCGGGAGGCGGGCACATCTACAGGGAGGTGCATGTTTTGATAACTTATAACACGTAAAATCCAACGAAAATCAATGAAAAGAAGATAAATTGATATTTATGAAACTCATTTGTATCCGAAGCTTTATTATATTCATGACATGTCGGAAATTCAATATAGGCTACAACACTAAGTTGTATGCCTTTACTACATATCCCCTATCTCGGGCACATGTAGCGGGAGGCGGGCACATCTACAGGGAGGTGGTTATTTGACAACGTAAAACACGTAGAATCCAAAGAAAATCCATGAAAAGAAGATAAATTGATATTTATGAAACTCATTTGTATCTTAGGAGCTTTATTATATTCATGACATGTCGGAAATTCAATATACAACACTGGTTGTATGCCTCAATACATTTCCCCTATCTCGGGCACATGTAGCGGGAGGCGGGCACATCTACAGGGAGGTGGTTGTTTGACAACGTAAAACACGTAGAATCCAAAGAAAATCAATGAAAAGAAGATAAATTGATATTTGTGAAACTCAATTGTATCTTAGGAAGCTTTATTATATCCATGACATGACGGAAATTCAATATACAACACTAGTTGTATGCCTCAATACATTTCCCCTATCTCGGGCACATGTAGCGGGAGGCGGGCACATCTACAGGGAGGTGCATGTTTTGATAACTTATAACACGTAAAATCCAACGAAAATCAATGAAAAGAAGATAAATTGATATTTATGAAACTCATTTGTATCCGAAGCTTTATTATATTCATGACATGTCGGAAATTCAATATAGGCTACAACACTAAGTTGTATGCCTTTACTACATATCCCCTATCTCGGGCACATGTAGCGGGAGGCGGGCACATCTACAGGGAGGTGGTTATTTGACAACGTAAAACACGTAGAATCCAAAGAAAATCCATGAAAAGAAGATAAATTGATATTCATGAAACTCATTTGTATCTTAGGAGCTTTATTATATTCATGACATGTCGGAAATTCAATATACAACACAGGTTGTATGCCTCAATACATTTCCCCTATCTCGGGCACATGTAGCGGGAGGCGGGCACATCTACAGGGAGGTGGTTGTTTGACAACGTAAAACACGTAGAATCCAAAGAAAATCCATGAAAAGAAGATAAATTGACATTTGTGAAACTCAATTGTATCTTAGGAAGCTTTATTATATCCATGACATGACGGAAATTCAATATACAACACTAGTTGTATGCCTCACTACATTTCCCCTATCTCGGGCACATGTAGCGGGAGGCGGGCACATCTACAGGGAGGTGCATGTTTTGATAACTTAAAACACGTAAAATCCAACGAAAATCAATGAAAAGAAGATAAATTGATATTTATGAAACTCATTTGTATCTTAGGAAGCTTTATTATATTCATGACATGTCGGAAATTCAATATAGATTACAACACTATAAGTTGTATGCCTTACTACATCTCGGGCACAAAGGCGGGCATGCAGGGAGGTGATGTATTGACAACGTTAAACACGTATACCTCAAAGAAAATCAATGCAAAGATGTTGAATTGATAGTTGTAAATTCATATATAATGGAGCTTTAATGTTACATCCGTGAACTCTCGGATATTGAATATAGAATACTATTTTATTACACAACTCGATCCCCATCTCGATCGGGCACATGTAGAGGTAGGCGAGTACATCTACAGGGAGGTGGTTTAGCCGACGACCGAGTTGGTCACGTGTTTTATGGAGTTAAAAAACGACCAAAAGAATCGCCATTTTTGTATAAACTGTATCAAAAATGTATCAAAATCCACACTAAATAAATTTACTTAACACTCAAACATTTCTACCTCATAATCACGGACAATACAACTGTATAATGGTAAGATTTTGCCCTGATTTGGCTGAACCACTGTGTTGCACGTATTACCTTCATTGTACAGTCATGACCCCAATTCTGCACGTACGTACGTACGATCGTACGCGCGCAGTCAAGAACATCAATATTCACGAATTGACACGACGTCACTGATATGCATATTCATTGACCTCCTTGTAGATGTGCCCGATTAGAGGCTACCTAAATCGATCACAAAATGGCCTTGCTTAGCTACAGTGAGAGTCCTTGAAAAGTAAGTAAAATCTGTTTTTCTTTGAAAATATCAATTATGTCGATATCAAATCTGTTATTTTGGAAGAAGAAAAATGTTCCTCTCATTATTATGCAATTTCATTTTTGTGTAACTGAACGAAATCTTAAATAAAATCAATTTATATCACTCTCCAAGTGGACGAATTGCACCGGTTCAACCATTTCAGTCCCATTCATATAAATTCATGCAGGTTCAATAGTAATTTCCTAACAACGTTTATTATTCGGTTAGGACAGACAAGTACAAACTTATTAGTCTAGTTTATTCTTGCAGTAGTATTGTGGTTTTACTAGTTGTAGATTTGGGCTTAGAATCAAGATCTAGGCCTAGATCTAGGCCATATCCCTTATTTATTTTGCATTGTCTTGTTTTTGTTGATAAGAATAGACCCGCTTAGATCTAGATCTGAAAAAAGTTAGATCCAGAGACTAGTCTAGTCTAGGTCTAGATTTTCTAGCCTCTAGATCTAGACTAGTCTAGTCTATAGATCTAGGCCTAGGGTCTAATTATAAATGATAGATCTAGATCTAGACTCTAGATCTAGGTCTAGATATAGGTCTAGACTATCTGGATCTATTAGGCCTAGGCCTAGGGCCTAATTATTAAAAATCAATAGGATTGTTTTGAAGGTAAAATTTTATGAAAGAAAATTAGACTCTAGATCTGGAGGTCTAGGCCTAGAGTGAGTGTTACTGTCAGACCCAGGTCTAGATCTACTCTAGATGTAGATTTAGTCTAGAGTCTAGGTCTAGATCTACATGATACTTGCAGATCTAGATCTAGGGTAGATGTAGACCTGTGAGTGAGGTGGGGGGTGGGGGGTAAAGAGCGCATTTCTTTAAGTTTTAGGTCCCGAATATTTGAAAATTGCGCGGCCGCAAATTCGCTTAGATTCTAGTGGGGGGGGGGGGGGGGGGGGTAACACTTATTTTTTTTTTATTTGGCCGGGGGGGGGGCACGTCCCTGTTGGTCAGTACATTTTTGGCAAATTTTGCTGATTTTAACCTTTTTTTTGGGGGGGGGGCAGGGGGGGGCACGTGCCCCCTGTGCCCCCCCCCCCTTGATCCGTCCCTGGTATTAGGGTCCCTAACACAGTCTAACTCCAAGCTCTAGACTAGACTATACTAGAATAAAAAAAAAATTATTTTAATTTCAGAGTCGGACTACACAAGTCGTATCAACCAAATAGACCTTGGCTTTAGTCCAAGACTCAAAAGTTCTCTTCTGCCGGGTCTCTACAGTCTTGGACTTCTCATTCTTCCTTGGCCTCAGGCTCAAGGAAAGGGTTTGGATATGCAGAATGTACTCAAGCTCAATGTCTAGGTGTACAGCTATAGATCCTACTGTGCTAAGCGGCCTTGTGGAGTGATCTTCTTACTAGTAAGATTTGCACACCAATAATAAAACAAAGGTAAGTTTTTTTTTGTGTGTGGTTCTTCTAGACCTATTTATTTGTTGTTGAGTGTGTAAATCTTGATTTTCATTAAATTTTCTACGTACAATCGCAAACTGATAAATCCATGTGAGGGGGAAGTCAACTATGACATGTCTAAATCATAGATAAATTACTTCATCAGCCAGCCTGATTAATATTGTACAAATAATAGGGCAGCAATTAATGAATAAAGAGGTGATTGAACAAACTGTAATGAGAATATATGTATGATGAAAGCTGCTCTGTTTGTTTTATACCTCTTTGCCTTCTACTCACGACAGGGGAATGTTCATTGAATCTGTTTACAACAATGTTTGGTTCAAGAGCAGGGTATCCGAGATCAAGATTAGACTCCATATTCAATCTTCCAAATGTCTAAAAACTTACAATTTGGTTGGTAACAATGTCTTGGACCGAATACATGTAAATTACTGTTGTAATTACTGATAAAAATGTACTTACGTTCTTTTGAACACATTTGATACAGTGACAATAACTTTTCTGAAAAATAGATGTGCTCTCTTCATAACAAATATATGTATCTCTGTTTTAAATCCTAGGTTGCAAAATAAAGAGCTATGGCATCTGCATGTACTGCTAGTTCATGACAAGTGAACATGTATTGTCCATCTCTTCAAATTGAAAAGGTAAGCAGTATCAATTAACAAAATTCATCTATCATTTTTCATAATCCTTGTAAGAAGTCTAATACCTATCTTACCCATTCTGTTAGATAAAACATACACAAATGGTAATGAAATCATTTATCTTCTGTAACTATTTTTTATTCTCCTACTTTATTTATTTAGCAATTAAAGTATTTGAAATAATCATAAATACAAAAAATGAAGATTGATTTAAAAGTTGTACTAGTATTTAGTAATTGATTCATTTATTACATAACTTTCAATTCCTATTCTAGACTGCAGAGCCTGAATTACCTGCAACGTTATGCTTCTTATGAAACATCAGCCAGCCTACAGATAGAAGCTCCCTTTTCCAGCTTTAAGCAAGAGGAACCACAATGAGATACAGATATTGGTATCATGGACTGGTCACTTTTTACAACCAACACTACTTGTAAAATAAGATTTACAAATTAATTCCTATAAGCTATTAAAAATGCTCTAGTCAAGGTACTAAAATTTTGCCATCGAGTTTGAGGTTTTGGGTATGATAAAATGTTAACATAAAATATTTTAAAGGAAGTTAACGGTTTAATGATACTTCCAAGATTTCCTATATTTTAAACAGAATTTTAGAATCTTGCAGAAGAAAAGAGAAGAAATAAAAAGCTATTATTCTGTCATGGAGGTTATTGTTGCCACACTCACATTACATATATAATTTTGTTCATGGCAATAAATCTTAAAATATCAAATTGGAATTTCTTAATTAGCAATTCATCTGAGCAGCAGTTTGATGACCTATTTGGAACTCTTCCTAGAGGCACTTCTTGCATGACTATGTATCGATAATTACCTGTTGGTGCTTAAAGTGCTATTGTAGCAATTGCACAACAACAAATACAAAATAAACAACAGAACATTGTGATTGAGTGAAAACAGATTTTTCCTGCAGGAAATATATTAACTCTAACTTATGTTGTCCTTAGAATTTTTTGTCAAAGCTGATAGAAAAGAATTGATGATTAATTTCATATAGACAAACTATTGCATCAAGAAACCACATTCTCACCGACTGCGTGACCTTACATGACAATGTATATCATCCTCAGATTAACAACCGTATGAGTAACAGAAATATTTGTGACAAGTATTACTCTTTTAATTTCCACAAAGGTAACTCGAATAAAGAGTGGCAGATATCAGCTGCAGTAGTTTTAACAACTGGCTGATACTTTCATAGGAGCACTTTTATTTGTGTCATTTAAAATATTGTAATTGTATCCCTTGAATGTGTTTGCTATTCTCGTCATTTACAAAATGTAGATTTCATTCATTAAAGCATAAACATATTGATTATACTTTAAAATCTGTGTTAATTTTATTTTGTATGTATTTTTTGTCTTTTAAGAAGATAAAAGGGGGGGGGGGGGATGAATAGATGAGATTGTACGCTAGCGTATAATGATAATAATTACATGATGATAAAGGGCAATGATGTGATTCAAAAATGGTGTGTTTGTATGCTGGTGAGTTATTGTTATAAGTTGGTGTTTATTTATTCATTTTTGTTCTTTATTTATTTTTTTGTGGGGGAAGGGGGGGGGGGGTGTTCATGAAGAAACAAAATTACGGCAAGCAAAGCGTTGTGATGGGAGTGTCGTTTTATGTTAATGAGAGAGAGAGAGAGAGAATATGAACAAAAAAAGGACACATAATTGTAAGCGCATATGGTAAAAAAAAATATAGAAAAAGGGGCACATAACAAAATGGAAAAGGGTCACTTCTAAGAAGAAAACATAAAGAGTTATTAGAAATAACAAGAGGAACTTTAAAACAAAGTAAAAAGGGACAAACTACATGAAGGAAAAGTGCACTTGTAATAAACAAAAAGGGATGTTAATCAGATGTTAAAGGGGCACTTAAACCCTACCTAGCATGGGTTATTTTGAAACTGCATAGCCTAGGGGGTCCGGGCCCCCTCCCCTGGAGAAAAAAATGTGTAAGAACACGTTAACTGTACCTTTTTTTGGAGATGGGCCCCGTCCCCTGGCGCTCAAGGGGGGGGGGGGGTTGCGATTTTTCAAATTTTCGAGGCCCCCCCCCCCTCAATTTTTTTTTTGATTGTATACTACCCCCCCCCCCCCCCCCCCAACTGAGCGAATTATCGGCCGGCTGTTTCGCTGCTAAATATTGTCTCACGAATTGGCCCCCTCCCGTGCCGCCGGCTGGATAAGGCCCCCCCCCCCCAGGCTAGATAGGGTTAAGGGGAAAACGGGCCGCCCATGTATTTTTGAAGAAAAAATGGGCCATTGTGCCCCCCCCCCCCTCCAGAGTGCAACATTTGGTATTGATAATGCCTAACTATGATGATTTTAAAAAAAATTGGTTATGAACAAAGATTTGTTCCCCGAAGAACAGAATTCTTCATTTTCAGATGTATGTTCAAATTAAAGCTAGCCGACACTTGCGCCTTTAAAACCAATGAATGCTGAACATAGCATATCAATAATGCAATGAATAAGGATAAAATTGATTTAAAATTGATATGGATCACACTCTTACTTAAAATCGATTTTAAGGCCAAAATCGATTTTATTTATTTAGTGAAACTGCTGCTAAAATCGAAATCAATTTTAGGCCCTTAAAATCAATCAAATCGATTTTAGATCGATTTTAGGGCTTTAGTGAAACACCCCCCTGGATGGAAAGTGGCAGATTAAATTAACGTCTTGCCAAAGGACAGTAGTGCAAGGGTAAGATTTGAATAGCGTTTATTGCGACCTACAGTCCGGTGACTTTTCCACTAGACCACAAGACCTCTACTTTGTCATCATAGCTTTTCTTCTGTGTACATGAGATCCATGTGTCTTAGATAATGGAGGGGGTGCGGAAATGAGTCCGGCATCTGCAACTGAGCCACATATCAAATTATCATTATCATGGTATAAGTTGATTTCTCTTTATCTCCTATGTATATATCAGTCTTATAGGTATGAACTTCAATACACAAAACCAAAACAACAACCACAATAAAAAACAAAAACCAGTGCCCCACAGAAAGTGATGACACCTCCCTCAATTCACCTAGACAGGCTACACTGCTAGTATTTGTTTAATAAACACAAAACATTCCTTTGCTCTTTGTCATCGGTCATGTTTACAGTAGCATGATAAATGCTCTTAAAAACGTTGATTTCGTCATATTAATTATTAAGGTCAACAGTCGATCTAATACATAAACACTAGGTTTGAAAAATACGAGGAAATCATGGTCCAACAATTAAACGCATTAATTGAATAAGTAATCAAAACCAAACACATCCTTATTTACAGGATGTGAGAGAAACCGCAAAACAAACAATCCAAACTATTCAGGTTGTAAATAGGGAAAAATTACAAATACAAGTGCATAGTCCGGTTATAAATTCTTGAGAGACCTTTTTTCTTCTTCCTTTTCTGCATTTCTTAATGATAACACATTTTCGTGAATGTTTGGATATTTATGTACATAATTGCATGTTGGCTATTTTGCTCTATTATGCATGCTTTAAAGGTAATAAAGACAATAATAATTTAGAACTTTCCTCAAAACAAAAGGGCTTGAAAATGGATTTTAGTGGTAAAATAACGACTATTAGCTGCCGAACGACTTAAATGATTACAATCAAGTAATAGTCTGATTTTCGGACTCTATAAACCGAATGGTCGTACGTTTTGTGCTGCCCAGAGATTTTGGCCATTACAAGTAGTGGGTTATTAGGGACTTTTCGATTTGCACGTTTATAAGTGGACTGCGACGTACGCGGTCATTTTTAAGCAGGGTTGACGAGGCACACTGACTCTTGTTTGTTACCTTTTCGATTTTACACAACTACGACGCTCGCTTGGTGAGCGCGAAATTCGATCGAATAGCTAAAGATCCAACTCCAAATTCGTTGCATGAGACTGTTCTCAAATATTATGCTGCAACAGATTAGCGATGCATAAATAAAATGTGCTCATTTTATGAATTATTCTGCTTATTGAGCACGAAATTCGATCGAGAAGCTAAAGATACAACACACCAAATTCGACGCATGGGACTGATCTCGAAAAATATGCTGCAACAAATTGGCGATGCATAAATAAAAGTGTTAATTTTATGAATTATTCTGCAACAATTTTGATTTAAGGGCAATTACAGACACGAAAATGTGTTAATTTAAGAGAATGCACGCTTCCACCACTCTCCGGTTCTAGAATTAGGTCAATTGGGTCCATTTTGTGACTTCAATGTGATGTTTCGTGCCTACAAAAGATTGCTTATGAACATGTATCGTCACAGTTTGCGAACGACGGCAAAACAAGGGCGAACGCGTTCGAGAATTCTGCTACGAACGATGAGCTCGTCGATGCGCATGCGCACTGCTTCAAAAGTGACCGCATACGTCGCAGTCCACTAGTGAACGGGCAAATCGAAAAGTCCCTATTGATGTAGACGTGCACGTACCTGTTACAGCTCATTTTATGTATGTTATTACCAAAGAAAAAGAGATGTTCTTATATGATTTTCTTGTAATTTCATTTCCTAATCTTTCTATCCCATCGTTCTCTCTCTCTCTCTCGCTTTATTTATCTAAGTATCTACTTGTTATTCTTCTCTCTCTCTCTCTCTCTCTCTCTCTTTCTCTCTCTTCTTTTCGTCATTTTATGAGTTGGAGGGGATCACGTATCCCCAAACCTATGTCGCTGTATCATATATACCTTTTATTTAAAAAGAAAATGAAATCAATATGATTAAGATAAGCCAATAAACATGAGACTACAGAAACTAAACACATGAATCTATTTTCTACTTCTTATTCTTCTTCTTCTCTCTCTCTCTCTCTCTCTCTCTCTTTCTCTCTCTTCTTTTCGTCATTGTATGAGTTGGAGGGGGTCACGTACCCCCAAACCTATGTCACTGTATCATATATACCTTTTATTTAAAAAGAGAATGAAATCCATATGATTAAGATAAGCCAATAAACATGAGACTACAGAAACTAAACACATGAATCTCCGTACTTTCAGAACACGTCGTAAGCTCACTAACACAGGTATGATATAAACGTTAACCACACATGTATATTATATGGCTCTATTTACGAGAACTCATGATCATTTCCCGATGACTTCCCTTAATAGGATGACTGTCTTCAGTATATATACTTACATATATACTGAGACGAGGTGACTACGTGAATGACGACAAATATGAATTGATATGACGAAGACTTCATTCTGGCGATATGTCAGAAAAGCAGTAACAAGAGGAGGAAATGGCTGAAAGCACTTATTATGACGTACGCAACAATTGTGTCTGCTTGTATTCCTGGCTATCATGAACAGTCCTTTACCAGAGAAAAGGTCTGAATGAGTTTCTTGCGAGTTTATTCCCGGATGGAATGATCATATCATATCGAAATCATGTACGATGTCCATGAACTATGTTCGTTCAGCAAGACTTTAATAGTCACAATAGAGCAGTCGAAGGCTTTTCCTGATTTCGTGGTATTAATTTTCTGCTTTGATACATCGTCTATTGCTATTGTTATGTCAAAGACTTATTTACAATACACGCTAAATAAATATTTTATGCGATTGTGGGGGCTTAATTTGATAACAGCAGTCAAATGCATTTCATGCTATTCCATGGCATTACGTATTAGCCTTGTCTATTGCTCTTGCTATCGATACATCCACGTGATCTTCGAGCAAGTGTTAGAACTGGATTGCCTTTATAAAGTAGTTTTATGAAAAAGTTTTATGGAAAAGTCCCTTTGACCGTCCCCGGCCCCCACGCACCGCGAACGGTGCGATACCATGCGTGTTTCAAAACCCTCCGTCTCGTAACAAAAGAAAAAGGTCGACCCGTAATGTCTTTACACACGGACTATTATGGTTTCATGAATATGGGCACCGGTCAAGGGGCAAAGAGAGAGAGAGAGCTTTTTTATTTAATCCTTTTTTGAATTTCTATTGTTATTACTGTTGTGTTGTTATGATTTGATGATATGATTTTACCATCTAATGTCAACTTGTTGTGACTAAATTTCACTGATTGAATGAACTCTATTCTAAGTCGTTGACGGTAATATTTTGGAAAAAAAAATCAGAAGTTTACCGTAGATTATTTCATTAGAGCACATCTAATACTTTTGAAGTTCAGTTCATAGCTTGATTATCGATAATCAGTGGTAGATGTTGACCTGTTATAGAGACTGCGCAGATGTAAGTCCAATGAAGTCAGAGCCGATAAGATCCCGTTGAGCAGAAAGCACGTAGGCTATTTGTGTTTAATATGTGGGGAGGGACGGGACTGAAATCCCTCTTCCCGGGCCCAAGGAGGCAAGGACAACCATCCTCGGGGATAATTATCCCCCCCCTAATACTCCCTAGGACAATTGCCCCCACCCCAAGGGAACAATTATACTACCACTACAGGACAATTCCCCCTCCCAAGGACAACCAAGGACAACCACCCCCAAAACAACTTGGCCCCTGTTCAATAAAAGGGAAGTCCACCCTGAAAATAAGTTGGTTTTTATATAGCCAGACCCTTTTTTGTTGGGGGGGGGGGGGGGAAGGTAATTATCCAGGAGTGTAATTTTCAGGGGGAGGGGGAATATTTCCTGGGGGGGGGGGGGGACTATTCACGAGGAGGGGGGAGAGGTCCTAGGTGGCTAATTTACCAGGAGGTTAATGTCTTCTGGGGTAATTTCCGGGGGGGGGGGGTAATTGTCCCGCTGGTCATTGGCCGGGGACGATTGTTCAGGGGTTAATTGTCCTAGAACCTCTAAAATAATATTTTTCTGATTAATGCATTAATGTCTGTATGTATTATTTGTTGTCGTATAGTTATCTGGCTTGAGTTGTTAGTGAGCGCAGTCTGCCAAATCTCACACGAATTAATTTTGTCAAAAGCCTTCAAAGAGCAGATTGTAGAGTTTACACAAAACCAAAATGAGTCAACTTTTCATTTTGTATTCTTTATTGTTTATATTCCTTGATGTTTGCATATGGTGTGTTCTATAATTCTTGCTATCACTATTCACATTTATTATATGTGCTCAAACACCCCCTGCTCATATGGTTATATACTAATGTTGACTTGGATTGCATAATCTAATTTTACTACTTTACTTTTGATTCTACTACTAAATGTATTAACATTTTTACCTCAACCTCCACCCTTACATAACACAATGCTTTCACGTCGGTTTTATTGTGCATAGTCTATGTCTTTTACATTTTCAAATTTACAATTCAGTGTTTACATCATAACAACCTAATAATCAACTTGAATTCCACTGCTTAGTATACGTAGTAGAAATAGTAGTAGTAGTAGAAGACAGGGGCGGATCTAGTTTTTTTGCTAAGGGGAGGGGAGAGGGTTGAAACAAATGACGATGTGGAGCATCGTCTAAGAGCCGCCTAGCGTCGAGGCGATTTTCTTTGTTGCTATTATGAACCCCCGTAAGTGATGCTTTCCTGGCATCTACCAACACAATGCCATTGTGTTAGTGCAAATAACATTTTCACTTGGCAGCCCAAAGGGGGGGGGGGGGTAAACCCCCTACCCCCCCCCCCCTCCCCGTAGATCCGCCCCTGGTAATAGCAGTAATAGTAGTAGTAGAACAAATGCATTCAACAAGCGATAAAATACTCTTTTTACCCAACATGAGGGAGATTATGTGTCCAACCAACTTGGGTAAATTAAAGATTTTGCATGATTTACCCAGCGTTGGATAAAAAGAAAATACCCAACTTTTAACCAACAAAAATTTACCCAATCAGAAATTCACTGGATTCTCACCATAATGGGTAGCATAAATTAGACCCTAGTTGGGCTAATAAGTTGGATACAATATTATATGCAAAAGGAGATTAGTGCCGCGGCGAGACTCGAACCGCGGACCTTGTAATCCATAGTCTTGTGACACATCCACCCGACCACGACACCTCTAATATAAAATCCTAGCCCTATTGTTGGATAATAATGTTGCCCAACTTACCTTTGCCCAGTTACATCTGCCCAACTTATTTTGAACATTTAATTGGGTAAATACATGTAGTAAATGGTCGGGAGAAAATACCCAAATGTTGGACAAAATAGCCCAACTCTATTTTGCCCAATAACATAACCCAATTATTGGACAGCATTTGCCCAACATCGATTTGCCAATTAACACCTACCCAACCTATTTTTACCTTTCATTAGGTAACTTCGTTCAGTAAACGATTGGGAGAAGAAAAAAATTATCGGACAAAATTTGCCCAACTTCGATATACCCAGTAACATATGCCATACTATTTTACAGTGCAGGTAATGTCTTTTACATTTTCATATTTACAATTCATTGTTTATATCATAACAACCTAATAATCAAATTAAATTTTACTGCTTAGTATAAGTAGTTGTAATAGTAGTAGTACTAGTAGTCAGGAGCCGATCTAGCATTTTACAAGGGGGGGGGGGTTGAACAAATTGACGATGCGGAGCATCGTCCACGAGTTGCATCGCGGCGTTTTTTTAGTTGCTATATTGAACCCCGTAAGTGATGTTTTCCTGGCATCTACTAACACAACGCCATTGTGTTAGTGCACATCATGTTTAGATCCGCCCCCGGTAGTAGTAGTAGTAGTATAAACAAAACTTTTTTACCAGCAATAACAGGCAATGTCTTTCACATTTTCATATTTACAATTCAGTGTTTACATCATAACAACCGATTAATCAACTTGAATTCCACTGCTTAGTATAAGTAGTAGTAGTAGTAGTCAGGAGTGGATCTAGTTTTTTGCTTAGATGGGGGGGGGGGGGGGTAGAACAAAAATGACGATGCGGAGCTACGTCTAAAGAGCCGCATAGCGTCGAGGCGATTTTTAAAATTTGTTTGGCTATTATGAACCCCCGTAAGTGATGTTTTCCTGGCATTTACTAACACAACGCCATTGTGTTAGTGCACATCACATTTTCACTTGGCAGCCCAAGGGGGCGGGGGTTAAACCCCCTTAACCCCCGTAGATCCGCTCCTGGTAGTAGTAGTAGTAGAAGTAGTAGTAGTAGTAGTAGTAGTATTAGTAGTAGGAAAAATGCTTTCAATCAGCAATAACAGGGAATGACACTTGCAATCACCACAGACAAAAGGTACAGTAGAATATAATGGTTTTCTTACTAATATCTCAAAACACGATTAACATGATGGAATATGCTTCCGCACTTTATAGCATACGTATATACGACTCATTAAATTTTCCTTTGTTTTAAGATTGCATCGAATAATTCGAAAAATATCTTATATTTCTAAAATCGTTATCATCAGACACCTCTGCAGAAGAAAAAGAATACAATATTTGGAAATAAAAAAAAACATTATTTGTAGCTCCATGATGTAAGAGGTTTTTTTTCATACATCAATCAAATTATTCAGAAAATGACAGTGCTTCAATGAAGGAAGATAAGTATATATGAATCCATTTATAGAAACTAGCCCCATACCCAGACTTTCAAGTTTTAGCGGGACCAAAAGTCTTCAACTGTATGTACCCAAATTTCATTCGTTCATTCGTTTATTCATTTCATTTTCATAGAAAAAAGAACCAAATCAAACAAACATACAAGTATATATACATACAAAGGTAGATAATGTTCAGTTTATACAATAACTTCAAATGAAATAGGAGAACAAAGGAAAAGCCCACGGTGGCCTTGTTAGAAAAAGTTTCCCCGAATATTATAATTTATATTACTGAGTATATATTAGTTAAAGATATCACAAAAGACAGCGATAAACACAATATAAAGACACAAACAAATAAAAGAGACACGTGTGAAATAATTTGAAATTGGAGGGGGCAAAACGGTTTTGATTTTGGAAGGTAAATTCAACGGTCCTCAGAATACAAGGTTAGTTTCATTTTTTTTTTAAACATTGAACTGTTTTTATATAAGCGTATGACTTGAGCGCATAGGGACTTAAATTTATTTTTGTGATATGCGCTATATAAAAATGGTTTATTATTATTATTTGAGGTAGAGTGTTCCATATGTTTGGCAAAGTACTTCTAACAGATTTTTTAGAGAATAAACTTTTCACTTTCCATAAATGAAATGTGTTGCAAAGCCGAGTAGAATGAATTTGGTTATTGACAGAGAAAATGGATGATATTTTGGGGGGAAGTATATTTTGGAAAAAAATGAAAACCCATTAGTGCAGTTTGGTCTATGAATAAATCAAAACGTTTTTAAACTAAGAAATGAAGGAGCAGAAGGGGCTTCACAATCACTACCTGTACAAATACGTAGAGCCTTTTTTTGTAATTTGAAGAGGGTATTCATTTTAATTTTGTATCAGACTTCGGCAAAGCATGGTATTTCAAAAGGAAATCTTTCTACTGATCACCGATATCAAGATATTTGGGAATAACGCAAGTAGACATGGTAGATGAAAACGAAGAAGGTGGAGTATATAGGATGAAAGGAACACATGTTGGTTTTTGATAACTTTCCGTCCTGGTATTCTAATTGGATACATGAGAAAAAGCGCCCAAGACCATCTACATAGTTTTTTCAGTTATTAAGATAAATTTTAATATTTTACGATAAGTTATAAAACATGGTTTAATCTTCACGTAATAATTGATACATGGAAATATATTATGTAATGAATAAGGATTGAAAACATCCTGTCCCTCAAAATTATAAAAAAGTTTGTTTTTTGTTGGATGTCTAAAAAAATATTGTGATGGACTTCGATTTTTTTTTCTTCTCATACATTCAAATCTTAATCTGATTCAGCACATTAAGACTGTATTTAATGTTTTATCATATCACTGTTTAAACGCTTGGCACGTTGATATAATCTCTCTTTATATCGTCATTCAATTCATCGTAGTTAGTTTCTTGATCAGGTTTCTTCAGATATTGGTAGGACTGGTATGGATGTCTGTCTGTGACTGATCAAATGCGAAGTTCTCATACTGCGGAGACGAACCGGACCCTTTCCCTTCAGTCTTAGAAGTGGTTGATTCATTGCTGAAAGATGATATTATACAAGCATAGATAAA
The DNA here is from genome assembly GCF_000002235.5 of Strongylocentrotus purpuratus. Taxonomy (NCBI): domain Eukaryota; kingdom Metazoa; phylum Echinodermata; class Echinoidea; order Camarodonta; family Strongylocentrotidae; genus Strongylocentrotus; species Strongylocentrotus purpuratus. The sequence continues at coordinate 1,474,321 of NW_022145594.1, read as the reverse complement.
TTGCATTCATGGAATACATAAGTTGAAAAATGATCAAGTCTCAATAAATAGATATAATAAACATATCAACATGACATGGAGGAATTGGTATAGTATCTTTCGAAAATCATGGCATTAACATATTAAGTCTTTCAAACGGGTTACTATAAGATGAAGATAGCGTTAAGCTTTATATATTTCTATTGAAGAGCATCCCCCCCCCCAACAACAAAAAACAAAAAAATAGAAGAAAGTAATGAGATGATTTTATAGAATACTATAGTATAGATAATATAGTATAATATAGAATTGTATACACAATAATAAATGAGGGTACGAATTTGCACCCTTAGGGTTCAGACCTCTGCCACAATAGCAGCTCCCCACAGGGTGCAATTCTGCACCCTACTTTGGGTCAAAAATTGCCCCCCCCCCCCCCTCCCCAGAGGGAGCGGATGCGCACCCTTAGGTGTAGACGTCGAGTCCGAGAATCATGGCAGCTAAATGATCATTCGACATATTTGTAGATTCGACAAAACAGGAAAACACATAATAAGTGATAATCATGAAAATACAATATCATCAAAATATTGAGCAAAATAATTTTGGTTAATGTAGGAAAAGGTAGTTACATGTCTGTATGCATTAAATGTATGTCCGGTACTTTAGTAGAGTAGTGAGGGGTAGGTTGGGACACGATGCGCCTGTTTCCACTGATGACAGAGGGCTGGTCACACTGTGTCCCAAATGCGCCACTTTGATCGCTGTCAGCTTCAATTTTGATTTCTTCATAGCAGTCTGCATCCGCGGTATAGTTCTCCATTTCATTTTCATTATCGGGTTGGACAGGTTTAGCTGCACGACGCCTGTAGGAAAATCATTAACACAATGTACACTGTAAAAACCTGACGATTAACCATATCATCATTCAGCAGCGCCTACTATAGGAATACAATTTTCAGAATGGTAGATTAACCCTTTAAACATCCTTGGTCCAACTCTTATACTGTTCGATTATAATTATAATGGTGTACATAAAATGAGCCTAAAATGAGCTGTAAAGGGTATATGAGCAGTTGTCTACATCAATAACCAACTTCTTGTAATGGCCAAAAGTAAACTGATTGAATCTTTGCGCAGCATAAAACGTACGACCATTCTGTACAATGGTCTGAAAATCAGACTATTACTTACTGGCTCTATAGCTCCTAAGTCGATTCGACAACTAATAGTCGTTAATTTCCCTCTTAAAGACATTTCTAAGGCCCCTTTTTTAAGGGAAGTTCTAAATTAGTATTATCTTTCAAACAGTCAAACCATTTTCATCTCCCTCGAACTCGCACCGTTCTTGCTAAGAAAACAATTAATTTTACTGGACCCAAATTCTGGAACTGCCTGAATAACGAACTAGTTGAACAAAAGCTCAGGTGTTTCCTTTTAGGTAAGTATGTATACAAGTAATGTTGATGTCGCGCTGGATCGTACAGGTGGTCGTACAAGTGGTTATACAGACTTTGTTTTTGTTATTTTACAATGCCATCGATTTCATCAACTTGCTTTCTCTTCTTCCTCTTCTGCCTCTTCTTCGTCCACTTCTTTTTCGTCTTCCTCTTCTTCCTCTTTCTTCCCTTTTTCACCTTCTCCTACTTATCACTAGTATATTATTATCTTTACTCTTTATTTCTATTTTTCGTTTCTTCTCAAATTCACTCTCCTTGTAGGTCTCTAAAATCTCATACTATACTACTCCGTTTTCGCCTCCTATAATACCTTTTAAATCCAGACCTACTATATTGTGTTACTCAGTACGGGAGCCTATTCACGTACAAGCTGTGCTTTTTATTTAGGCTCGCGAAATTTTACATTGTTCTACCTAGGCTGTTACATATACATATTTCGAAATTTCATACTCATTTTCCGTACATTATATTTGATTTAGGAATCTTTTTTTTTTCTTGTGTGAAATCTATTCTTATGATAGTATACGCCTGTATAAAAAAAAAATATATATACTGTTTTTTCTATGTAAGATGTGTAATAAATAAAACATCAAACTTCAAACTTCATGGTAAATAGTATTAGCGTTACTTTTCAGAAGTACATTTCCTACATAATAGATAACCCTGGATATGAGGGTCAATCTATTTTACGTCCAACATGGATCGCAAAAAAAAACAGGTCTCGAAAGTGTAGAAATGTAATGGTGGTGAATTCGGCGCAAATGTTAAAAAAGTAGTACGAAGGTGAATTAAAAATTCAAAGCAAATAAATGGAAATAAATGTAAAGAAATATATACCTTTTGAAAAAAATGACGGTCAAAACGGTTACCACTAAGATGAAAAGAATGGCCACTGAGCTTCCAGCTGCGATAGCTTTCAAGAAGAACAAAATGAATTTATTTAAGATATATTACATAATAATAGTAGCATACGAGAAGATACTAAGTCGAGTCTTATTTGCATAGCTCAAAAACTGACTAAAAATATTTAATACATTTAGGTGTTGCAATTTAGGCGATGTTATCATTTCTACATTGAAACCTTCGTCACTAATTTATATATAGCTAAACCTCTATCCTTGATGAAAACATATTTTGTATCCAATGGAAATTATTTGCCATTGAAACCTGTAACAAGGACAATCTACCTAATTAAGACTGCATTTCTAATCGACACAAGGGTGTTGAGAAAGCTTTATAAACGGGTTCACGGTACTTAATATAACTCACATCCATTTGGTAATGAATTTCCCTTTGGACTTTCTTTGGGTGTGTTTATCATTTTTTGTCTAGCCTATAATCAGCATTTTCAAACGTGTTTCAGGCAAATTTGCATGTTGATCAACGCAAGCACGTTTCATACGTCTTTAGATACGTGTATATTGAAACGCCGATAAACGTGCTTTTTTAATGTTAGAATGTGCCATAATCACGTTTTTGAGAGATAATAAACGCAAATCTGTTTTGAAACGCGTATATAATTCGGACCTTACCAGGCTAATTTCTGGTTCGGGGAAATAGTGCTCATACTCGTACTCGTTTATTGTTCATTGTTAACGTGTTATTGTGATTACGTGCTTCAACTATATTTGAGTGCATTGTCATCGCGTGCACATGCTAACAACTACAAGAACATTGACATATAATTATGCCTACAAGTGCGAGTTCAATTGTAAGTTCAAACTGGGATGTCGATGAACTCATGTGCCAGATTAAGAAATCTCTCAGATATTCAAGAAAGTACGAGATAAACCCATATTCGCTAGACTGGCAATTCAAGTTGCCAAAGCCTGATAACGGGCGCGAGATGGGCAATCATGGCGCGATATGATTAGTCGTGTGCGGAAGCAAAATATATATATATATATAAATAAATTTTAAATTCAAATGTTAAAGGTGACAATATTACCAGTAGGGAGTTTTAGTATTACACTGTAATATTAGTGAAATCGAAAATATAAAAGAGCGGGCGCCCTAGTTCGCCTCCGTTTATAGTAGAGTTACGACATGACGAATCCGAAAAAATGGTCACGTGGTCTCTGGACGCCATGTTGTTTCCAGCTTTCGATCACGTAGCGCTGAGTTTGAACTTCCTGTGTGTATTGTGTATTGTTAACAGCGAAGAACGCTTTTCTGATAGTCAAACTTTTGCCAAATACCAACAAGATGACGGGCTGTCATCTCACACACTGGGCACGTATCAGAATCACAGAAACGTAGAGCAGCAGAAGTGAGAGCAAGACGCCCTCACACACAGCCTGGCGGAAATCATCGGAATCGATGGATAGCGCCGATAAACCCAACAACAACAACAAAATGTTGTGCCTTTGGTTGCAGTAATCGGTCTGAAAAGGCATTTCACATGTAAAGATTCCCTAGAAATCCTGAAAGAAGTAAACTGTGGGGGAACAGAGTCAGGAGAGTGGGATGGAAACCGACTTTGTCATCATTTTTGTGCCAGGTAAGTTATAATAGTCCCGTGCATGTACTTAAATGCTATCTTTCACTTTCTCGCATACTTCGCTTCGGACTTTTCGTGTTGTCTTCGAATACACATTGAACTTTAGAATTATTTAATATTTACTGTAGGCTACTTATGAAATATGTAGGCTCTCATTTTGTATAATTTAGATGTACCTTCGGATCCTCAAATCTGTGAATGATTAGGCTAATAGGGGGGGGGGGGGTTGAATTCATTCCTAGCTGCTGAACAGGCTTTGAGTTTGACAAGTAGCAGACTAAGTAGAAATAGAATTACTATCCTGGCTGTGTATTAAAACCTGTTCTATCGATTCTCAACATTTCAAACACCACTGTACAAAACTGAACTGATTTCACTCAAAATCAGTCGGCCTACCTTGGTGACAATTGATGACACCTAAAAATCTAGACTAAATAGCAGTAAAATACAATTTTGTTTCAACTTGGGTCTACCAATGTCTGTTAGAAAAGAATAATTTGAAAATTCAAATCATGAGTTAAGTACTGTCAAACGAGCTTACACTCAGCCGCATCGGCATGACTGTGTGAATTTGTGTATTATGTGTGTGTATTGACTATTCATGTGTGCAATCGCTGCATATTAACACGTAGTGCAGCGCTAGAGGTCTATATGCATTAGCATTGACTCTCTATGCTTTGCTGGAGTGGAATTTACTCTTATTTCAAAGAAATATTTTCTTTCTTTTTTCCTTTCATTTTCCAAATATAGGAACATGTTTACTATAATCAGTTCGAGAATGGGCGAGCAGATGGGAAGAAGAAGCTGAAGATCACTGCTGTACCCACCATATTCAGTCACTGTAACTCTCCCAGGGTGCGGAAGTCTGCAAAGAAGCTCAATATTTATTTTGTTTACAAAGAATTTTGTTAATTAAATCATTCTTGAGCAAGAACAAAACAATAGATTCGAACAAAGTCATGTTGTAACATATCGGTAAAACAAACATTGTTGCACATGTCTCCATTTATCTATTTACAAATTTATTGCGTTTGATAGAAAAAACCCGCTCAACTTCATAAAAACGCTTAAGCATCTTCTTAAATGAATTTAAAGATAGCCGTTCCTTTTTGTATTCATATGACATATGTTCAAACATATAAAGATCAATCATTTTCTTGAGTACTGAGTAGTAGTCAAGAAAATGATTGATCTTTATATTTTTGAACATATGTCATATGAAAATAAAATTTACCATTTTGTATCTAACAAATCTTATACAAGTGATTTCAATATCTATCCAATTGTGCTTAAATACAAACGAGAGTCAAGAAAGACATGAGAGCAAGATAGTTCAAAAATTGATAGAGAGAGAGGGGGAGAGAGAGAGAAAAAGGAGTGGGAGAGAGAGAGAGAGAGAGAGAGAAAGGGGTTGGGGAAGGGAGATCGAGAGAGAGAAAGGGGGTGGGGAAGGGAGAGAGAATTGAATTGGGATGTGCATGGTAGTCCAGAAAGAAAGACACGAGACTGAGAGCAGAGGCGGCCCTCCCGGGGGGGGGGGCAGGGGGACACAGTGCCCCCCCACTTTTCAGATACCCCCAAAATGCCCCTTTTTACATAGGAAAAGTGCCCCTTTTATTTTGTAAGAAGTGCCCCTTTTACATGGGAAAGGTGCCCCTTTTACTTTGACAGGTGCCCCTATTACTTAGTAAAAGTGCCCCTTCCCCTTTTCACCTCTGACGAGTGCCCTTTTTATTTTTGACACGTGCCCCTTTTCCTTCGACATGTTCCCATTTTCCTTTGCAATAAATGTTCATTTTCCATTCTCATGAATCTTGAAATTATCTTGAATAAGTGCCCTTTTTAATCTCTAGTAAGTGCCTCTTTTCAGGTACGAGAAGTGCCCCTTTTCACTTTTAATAAGTGCCCCCTTCACCTCTGATGATTGCCCTATCCAAAACTGAGAGGTGCTCTTTTTACTTTGACAACTTCCCCTTTTTTTCCTTTGTAAGAAGTGCCCCTTCTCCTTTTAATAACTATCCCTTTTTTAAACTCGGATGAGCGCACCTTTCATTTTAACATGTGCCCCTCTTATTTTCTAATAAGTGCCCCTTTTCCTTATGATAAGTGCCCTCATTAAAAAGAGAGAGCTCCTTCCCCTTCTCATAACTTCCCCTTTCCCTTTCTAATAAGTGCCCCTTTTCCTTATGATAAGTGCCCCCATTAAAAAGAGAGAGCTCCTTCCCCTTCTCATAACTTTCCCTTCCCCTTCTCATAAATGCCCCTTTTAAACATCTGAACGGTGCCCCCTTTTCATTCAACAAATGCACATTTTCCTTTATTATAAGTGCCCCTTTTACATTTTCATAAGTGCCCCTTTTCATATCTGGTCAGTGCCCCTTTGCAACTCTGATAATTCCCCTTTTAATAATGATACGTTCCCCTTTTCCTTTTTAATAAGGGACCTATCCCCTTTTCACCTCTTATAAATGACCCTATTAAAATCTGATGGGTGCCCCTTTTCCGTCAACAAATGCCTATTTCCCATTTTCGTAAACGCCTCCTTTTCATCACTGGTGAGTGCCTCTTTTCAAGTGAAAAAATGCCTCATTTTCACCTCTTATAATTATCCTTTGTACTTATACACGCGCTCCTTTCCTTTTCTTTTCTAATAAGTGTCTTATCCCTTTCGATAATTGTCCCCTTTTCATGTAATCATTAAACGTGCCCCTCATTTAAAGCGACTAAGAGCAGTTTCCCCCAAAGTTCGCTCGCTGCGCTCGCTCGCATTTAAAGATTATATAATTATGTTACTTATCAAAGGTCTTTTCAGTCTTCCCTTATGAGAATGTGCTTATAACCCCATCACGATTGGCTTTTTTCCTTTTTATAAGATGTAATTTTTCGCACTGCGACCTCACAGATCTTTAAAAATTTTCTCGCTCGCTTCGCTCGCTCGTAAATGCATATTCAGACATCACACCCAACTGTAAAGTTTGATGCTTAAGCGATATCTTGTATGATGTATGAAGAGAAACAAATATTGAAATCATCCCTGATAATGTAATCACAATGTAGGGGTATATACCAATGTCTAAAAATTGTATATTTTCGCTTTGAGATTTCCCACTGTAGGTGCCCTTTTTTCCAGAAAGTGCCCTTTTTTGTTGGTGCCCCCTCCCCCACTTTGAAAGTCGCTCGGCCGCCCATGACTGAGAGCCAAGAAAGTTATACAGGAGAGCAAGGTTAGTTCATAAATTGACAAAAAGAGGGAAATTGAGAGAGACATGGAAGGAAGCAACTAAGATTGCAATTAATTATGTTAAGAAAGATGTGGAGAAAAATAATTATATGCGTGAATATCTGCATTCTATTTCCAATGGCCACAATGTATCATAAAGTTGTCGTCTTCAGTGTGGTTTGCATCATTTCTCCTGCATTCCTTCTCTCCGCACCTCTAGCTCTCTGCATAACAAACATTGAGTATTGAATAATAAACAAAATCATCACATTTTCATCTTGGACCAAGATGAGATTGTATCAAAAACTTCGGACACGGTGTAACTTTAATTAATCGTATAGCGCGCGCACAGTTTATACACGCACAGCTGTGGTGCGCTAGAGCGCGGCACAAACAATGAAAACAAGGTGGCGTCAAATTCTGAGATGTCGTAACTCTTCTATAAAGGGACACTACCTCCGAGCAACTGCTTCCCGGGTCAAGGGGCACAAAGCAGCTTCGCAGAGACAAGGCTTTCATTACGAATCGTGACGAGTTGATATACGCTACATCCCCCCAAATCACGTTCGTATGCTGTGTTTCGATATGTTTGTAAGGAAACGCTGTTTCTGAGTAGCAAAAATTGATAAACGCACCCAGAGATGAAGGAGAAGACTTCGGAATAACATAATCAAAAGTGAGAACTAAAAAAAAAAACATGTTTTTTTTTTATTATGAATAACTATTAAAATCCAGTAAAATTGGCGACATGAAATCTTAAATTTGTAAACTAGACACGCTGGTATAGCGACTTTCACGGCAAGAACCTTTGAGGATTTTTTTTTTCTTCAAAAAAAACAACTGTTGTGCCAGCATGGTATTATTTCGTATAACAGCAACATCTATTTAAAACTGGCAATAATTGTTTGAATATGTGACCAGTTGTGGGTTGTCCATATCATTGAGGGGAAATGGGGTGGGAGCTGCTCTAAGTCTTTGTCGTCAACTTTATATTAAATCATGATAGAATTTCAATCGCCACTGGCAAGATTGGTTTAACAAGTAGTAGTGAGGTGGGGTTAGGGGTAGGCGGAATGGTTTCTGACTCCTAAATTCGATGATAACTATTTTTTTTAAACGGAAGATCAATCTAAAGATGCACTTTAAGATTTGCTGTAATGTTTCCCTAAAAGATCGGATAAAGCGACCACCCGACCCTATGCAATGACTCAATGATTCGAAGTATGCCATTTTGAAAGGCTTTGGGGTCGTGTTTAGAACAGATTAATATCTTGATTTATATACCTCACTTAAGAAATCCAGCCATCTGATTGGTCGAAATTGCATTCATAAACTTTAACTATTCCTGTAAAATTCCCGGTAAAATTCCAAACCCATGTAATAGTTCTAAACAACAGTTCTAAAATCCCAGTAACCATGGTTACCGGGAAAATAGTTCAGTCTTGGTGAAATACCCATAGGTTTACATGTTAAAAAATGGTCTGAGCGATCGACAATACCGGACGTGTTCGAAGAATTGGTCGGTAATTTCAATACAATTGAATCTCGATCGATCTTACCGACGATTTTATCTTGCATTGTTGACATGAAGACGAAAATAAACTTCCAAAAACAACATCTGTCGATAGATCTTGATCTAAGTTCGTGCCAATATGCATTGCAAAAGTAAAAGAAGGGCCAGTTTAATGGAGCATCCAGCACGCGAAGCCGTTTTCAATCCATTTTAATGTATATATCAGAGAAAACTGTTACGTATGATAACAGTGGCGATGGCCGAGCGGTCTAAGGCGGTGATTTAAGTCATATCACCATTGGTACGCTGGTTTATTTTTTATTTTTTAGTCTACTCTCAAAGATACACTCATAAAAAACAACCGTGCAGATAAACTAGATAAAGGCCAAGGTGGTGTCATAAGTTGACTCTTTTTTTTCGGCATATAAAAAAATTGAATGACTGCTTTAACATTCGAGAAATAGTTGTTTTTATATCTCACTTAAGCAATCCAGCCATCTGATTGGTCAAAATTGCATTCATAAACTTTAACTATTCCTGTAAAATTCCCGGTAAAATTCCAAACCCATGTAATAGGTTTAAAAAATAGTTCTAAAATCCCAGTAACCATGGTTACCAATAGGTTTACATGTTAGAAATAGTTTGAGCGATCGAGGATACCGTACGTGTGCGAAGAATTGGTCGGTATTTTCATACAAGACAAGACAATTCCAAACAAGACAAAAATGGCTATTAAAAGAAACTCTCCCAAGATTTCAACTTATCAAATGCAAGACTCGCTGACAGCAAGAACAACAAAAAGGGTACGTGAAATTATCCATAACCATGTTCGTTTAGTTGCTATAAAAGCATAGACGTAGACGAAAATAGATCTGATCGCGCAACTGATGTTGTGTGTTAAAATTCTTCCCATAGAGATTGCACGCAATGCAGTCTCTATGCAGTCTACGTGCATTGCGCGACCATTCAAAAAAAGTCAAGTTTTTTTTTTTCAATTCGAGATTCAAACCTTTATATGTTGTGATCCTGAAAGTGATACCCAATAAGTGACGTGTCATATGAAAGCACAGGTTCTTCTCCATATTACCCACAGGGCCGGCCCAACCCCAAAATTTAAAAAAAATATCTTGCTTAGACTAGTAGAATCTAGATCTAGTCTACTCTCAAAGATACACTCATAAAAAAAAACCGTGCAGATAAACTAGAGAAAGGCCAAGGTGGTGTCATGAGTTGACTCTTCTGTTTTCGGCATATAAAAGTATTAATGACTACTTTAATATTCGAGAAATAGTTGTTTTTATACGCTCTCGGGAAGGTTACAAATGGGCTATTGCCCTCGGCACGCCTCGGGCAATAGCACAATTCTAACCTTCCCTTGAGCGTATAAAAACAACTATTTCTCTCAAAGCAGTCATTAATACTATACTATTTCTCTCAAAGCAGTCATTAATACTATAATAATGTCAAACCTGTTTTTGATTCTGTGCCTTGCTTGATTGGTGTCGTAAGCCCTATCTCTGAAAAAATGAAAAACAACGTTTAAAGGGCATGTCCTCCTCAAAAATAACTTCTTTTCGATAGAAGCAGAAAAATCAAACAAACCAATCAAAACATGTTCGAGCAAAATCGGATAACTTAAAAGAAAGTTATGAATTGTTGATGACATGAAAAACTCCAAAATCACAAGACAAATTGGCAACTCACTCATAAGTCATGTCATTGCTAACTATCCACCACTAATTGTTTTCTTTATTTTAAAAATACGAATTTCTCCTTTTCTCCCTAATAATTTTATTTCCTCACACGAGCATCCACGTTATATTGATAGTGATATGTTTTTGTACCGGTGCACTAATATAGAGTGTTTCTTTCAGTTAAATCATGAAAAATGTGAACTTTGATTAACTATTTATTTTCAAATAAAAAATTATGAATAAACAATATCAACAAAATAGTATCAATCCTTTAAATTATAAAATATGTTGTGAAATGTCATGCACGCAATGTGATACAAATTATATGACCGGGTCAAGGCATGGGAAGATCAAGATTTGGGGCTGAAAAGGGAAATTAATGGGATGAAATGTTTAAAGCAATTAATAAATAGTGTGGCAATGACGTCACAAACTAATAACCAACTTGTCGATTTGTGTAGTGATTTCCATTGTTCTTTAACTTGTTCATACGTTTTCAAAAAATTGTAACTTCCTTATTAGTTATCGGATTTAGTATAATCTTTTTTGCTGTGTCTCTTGTTTTTCTGCATCTTTTGATATCAAATTATTTTTGGAGTGAACTTGGAGTTTCAACATAAAAAAGTCTTCATAGAGCAGGTAGGCCAGAGTGACGAAATTAAACCAACGGTTAATGAAAATTTAATGAGAAAATATAAACCTGCAATTTTTTGTAATGGCAATTTAGTAAATGTAAAAGTAAGTTGCGGTGCTTGCGTTGAGCAAGGAAAGTCCTCTAATAAATATAATTTTTAAAATTCATTTTGAGAACAAAATGAGAGAAGTACAATGGGTTAGCCGGCTTTAGATCCGGTAAGCGTAGGGCTCGGTGTATTAAAGGAATACATCTTACTAGGTACCAACTTACTACATTCTATATATTAACTTAAATGTGGAAGGGTAGATCAATGGGGTACACGTACATGTGAATGGTGATCCATACATTTCATAACAAGTACTTCCATTCATACAAGGGAATACGGTAACATGGGCTGGGTTTTTCAGTTTTTATTATACTGAAGAGTCTACCCTATATAAATAAATATAATAAATAGATAAATAAATAAATAACATCTTGCCTGAACAAGTAAAGTTAGGTGTACTCCATGTGCCTGTATGCTGACAGAAGCTGATTGGTTCATTATCAGGAATATAACCATCTTGACAGGTGTATACAGCTATTTCTTGATAAACTGATCCCTGTGTCATGGTGGATGCGAGGGCGACCCCTTGTGGCCAATTAACACATTCGACAGCTATTCAGGAAAACAGGAAATAAATTATCATGTCATTATTAATATGTAAATGAAGGGATGATATTGTTTCTTTTTTAAATCCAAACATAATGTTAGTACAATACTTAGATTTAGATTTTGTTATTTTAATATTAGTTCTTAAATGAGAATACCTCATTGTAATCCTTCATGAATAACAACTTTATTGATGGTAAAATTGTAGAAGGTTACGACGGCACCTTGCTTAATGAATACAGTATTTAACATACTATCAGCCGTATGTTACTGAAGTTTGATAGTGTCACTACAATAGCATTTTACCCAGGTCGTAAAGCATGAGGGCATATACCAATTTTGTTTATGTAACACGAAATACCATCTGCAAACGTTACAATGGACCTTACATTCGTTTTGAGAAAGAGCAGTTTCAATGCATTAGATGCCGCTATTATGTGTGTAAATCAGATCCATTTATTATTTATTATTTATTTAGAAAACAATCACTTTACCTTCACACGATGGTCTTTGATGATTCCATGCTCCATTATTCATACACCTTAAAACGCTTTCTCCAGATAATGTATATCCCTCCTGACAGGAGAAATGAAGAGTAGCATTGACAGAGTAAGTTGTTCTATCGTCTGGTAAACGATTCCCATGCAAAGGTTCACCTGGGTCACCGCAGGCAGGAATTCCTGTAGACATTATGGATTATTCTTAATGCACGCTTCTACTCTGAGTGATAGATTATGTGGAACAATAAATAGCCTACAACTAAATATAGGAACATAATTAAATTGGATCCAGTCTTAATAATTAGTGTCTCAAAAAAAGATTCTCGTTTTTGATGAGCAGGTGAATAGCTATTTTTTGCTGAGTGATACATCATGATTATACTGTTTTAGATTTTAAATTGCAGCATTAAACATGTTTCAGTTTTCAGTTTTGCTATCGCTTTTAACAATGATTGGTAAAGGCAGCTAAATATTAGCTCTGAACAAATTTAAAGAATGACCGAGATATTGACATTCACTTTCCTAAAAAAAACCCTGACAGTTTGGGATCCAACGTGGTGCAATTTGAAAGAGTAAGTTTCAACTGACTTAATTCTCTTTTGAAATTAGTAAAGTATTATCCATAAACAGTGAAGGTATGAACACGAACCAGCTAATTATCTTGGTCCGAACGGGCGATGCAATTGATTATTTTTATGAAGGAGACAAACGAATCAAAGGTACGCCGTGTCCTACCGAAATCGTGGTAAGATATTCAGTTTGATTGGCCAATTTGACAAACGACCCTTTATTTAAAATTGAATGATATCCGTTGAAAACTGATTAAACCAATCCTAAATTGCAGTAGTTGTTTTGCAGACCTATCTCATTTACTCACCAATTTGACATAAAGCCCGTCTTCCTTCTGAGCAAGGCCGGTCATTCCACTCATATTGATAACCATTTTCAAATCTCATTTCCACGCAGTCATGTCCATTTTGGCTAGGTTGAATCGCCTGCCATGCCTCAAAGATCATTCGAGTTTCTAAAGATTTAAATTTATTTGATATAACAACATGAATTACGCATTGATTTATTAATCCCTGATGATGAGAAAAATCCTTTAGGTATACATTATTCACATTCTGGCCATTAATGCTGGTTTTCATTATCGTTTTAATTCATTCAATATTTTATTTAATTGATCGGGCAGAGTACCATTGCGTTGAGATTGGCATGATTGTTGTGATATAATATGTTCTCGTACTTGTAATTTTGGTTTAAAAGAGTTTTAGTACATTTATAACTGTTATATATTACCATCATCATCATCATTATTACAAAATTATGATTTAAATACTATCATTTTCTATGGCGATACTTCTTCAGTACCACCATATCTGCACAGATACTGATGATACAGATCCCCGTTACGAATATGAAGTTTAAGTCGATTTAGTTTTATAATTTATCATTTAATTTTCATCTTATTATTTGTTAAACGGTGGGTATAGAGACAAGTAGACGGAATAAAAACCCCCATGAAGGTTTACCATTTAGAAATGTAGGTGTAGGGACATATAGGTGTACACATGGATAATGGATGAAATACAACACACAATTATCACCAAGACATTGGTAGAAATTGCCATTTATGTTTATCCCTAAACTTAATTTGATCACAGTTTGACAACAATATAATATGACTTACTATCAGACCAATACCAGGATCGTTCGTTGTTATCATCATCATACCCGCCAATTAACCAGGCCGTGTCTTCTCCTACAAACTTATTATTCCTCAGAAATAGGGCTTGGTCTACCAATAAAGCGTTAGTACTCTCATCAATTATTTCAGCCAGAAATCCTCCCCTTCTCTCACACTCTCTAGCCCCGTTGGCACAGCTCATGGGAGCGTCTAGGAATTGGAAACACGTGGTCATGTATTCAAGTACCATGGAAGATTGTTTTAGTCCAACACTCTGGCAAGACTGATCTAGAAAGATATAGCCATGTGTGGGAGAACAAATGAGAAAGTAGTGAATTATGCTTGAAATTCGAGAAAATACACACACAAGCAAGAAGTAATGATCCTCCGTACACGAATACAATTGGACAGAAAACAACTAAATGGTTATGGTTATGGCTTTTTTAACGCACTGAATACATATATATATATATATATATATATATATATATGTATATATATATATATGTGTGTGTGTATATATGTTTGTAAAGATCACATAGACCTTTAATAAATCATTTAACAATCATCAGAAAGAATATGTAATAATAAGACAACAAAATACACATACACACACACACACACCTTTTTTCCCTTCTCTAAATGTCTAATACAAGCCAAAAAATACAATTGAATATAATAAATAAACGTTTTCCGTATTGATATGAATTGCCTAAAAATAAACATAATTAAAGAAAAACTCATTCGCAGTATATAACTTGGCAACAAACTAAACTTAAAGTATATAAACAAAATGTATAAGTCAATTGCACGTTGTTCTTTTTTTGAAAAACCTAAACAATTCAGGAGGTTTTTTCACTGGTGCAATGGCTGCCCCACCCTGCGCCTCTCCCTCCCACAAACACAAACGCACACACACACACACACACACACACACACACTCATACACACATATATATATATATATAGTTATGCATGTACGTTAATGTCATTTAACCACTAAGAAAAAAGAACAACTCCTTATTCTCGGTAGGTATTATTTGGCTTACTTAGCCATGCAGGAAAGATATTTGCATCAATCCTTCAACGAAGAATCCTGAAGAAGACAGAGGAAATTTTATCAGAGTCCCAGGCAGGTTTCAGACCAGGGAGATCAACCATAGACCAACTGTTTACTCTAAGACAAATTGCAGAAAAGCACCTTGAAAAGAACAGAAGTCTGTTTTGCTGTTATATAGACTTCGAGAAGGCATTCGATTCAATATGGCAGGAAGGACTTTGGAAAGCTATGAGATTCTTTGGCTACTCCAATAAGACAATCTGTCTCCTAAAAGCACTATACAAAATCTCAGCTAGTGCAGTCAGGGTAAATGGCGAACTTACAGACTGGTTCCCAACAACTGTGGGTGTACGCCAGGGCTGTGTTTTATCACCACAGCTATTCAACATCATCCTAGAAATGGTTATGTTACATGCCACCTATGACACCCCTATTGGAATAAACATCCAAGGCCATCTGATCAACAACCTCCGCTTCGCAGACGACATAGTTCTTCTTGCATGCAACGAAATAGATCTCCAGTCCATTGTAGATTGTGTACAACAGTGGAGCTCAAACTTTGGCCTCAAAATTAATATTGCCAAGACAGAGGTCCAGGTCATCAGTAAACAGCAGCAAGACATTAACATCAGCATAGGTGGAACCAAACTACTACAGGTGGAAAAGTTTGTTTACCTGGGAGGTACCATCACTCAATCAGGAAAATGCACAGAGGACATAAAGAACAGAATTGGAAAAGCCCTGGGTGCTGTTCAAAGTCTTCACAGCATATTGACAGCCAAAGACATTAGAGATGTTACAAAACTTCAACAATATAAGGTACTCATCCTATCCATCCTTATGTATGGATCAGAAACATGGACACTGAAAAAAGAAGACGAGAACAGGCTCCTTACCTTCGAAATGATCTGCCTCCGAAAAATCTTGGGGGTAACCAGACTAGACAGAATAAGGAATACAACAATTCGGAAGACTCTAGGACTGGATGAAACCATTCTGGACAAAATAGCCAAAAAACGGCTACGATTCTTTGGCCACGTTAACAGGATGAGACCATCACGATACCCAAAGATACTCCTAACTTCTGATATCCATGGTGATAGACCCGGGGCAGACCAGCCAAGAAATGGATAGATTGTGTAAAGGCCGATTGTGCTACTAGATGTCTGGGATCCCTCACAGAAGCGACCAGAACATCACAAGACAGGAAGATCTGGCTTGACGTCATGAAGCAGAAGCCATCACACATCTCCCAGATGGTGCGGAAGGCTTAGGTCAAGGTAGGTTATTATTTGGTGACGAGGGCGTACCGTTGAAAAGTAGAAGATAGTCTCACTCTGTATAAGTCGTGTAGTTAGTACTGGAGTAATGACATATCAATCGGTCATGCCGGGTAAACTAACTATTCCAGCAATAGAGAATGATTACTGTATATAAACAAATGAAAAAGATAATGATAAAATAGTCAGTCCATCACTTGCTTGTATATTTGACAAGTTTTCAAAGCTAGATTCAAATAAACTCATGACCATGAACAACATCGAGATACTTACCATACTGACAGAGTAAGGCATTATTTTCGTGGAGCGATCTAGGATTCCAAGAATATTTCGCCGAGCCAGACTGGTATGACAATTCAATGCAATCCTCTGGATTCGAATCCGGAAATGGGATTTGCCAAAAGAAACTTTCGATGTATTTGTCAGCTAATAAGAAAAACCAGTACAAAAAAGGATATTCAACAGTCATTATCAACTGTGTTGATCTAGCAATTAACACAGTCTTATACTCCGTGTTAAGAAGTTAAGAAGTAGTTAACATGTTTAATGCGATAATGTATAAGACCTTATCTTTCTCTATCATTCACTCACTATGACAACAACATCGAATCAAAAACTTCGGTGCGTATGCAAAAAAAGTACTTACTTTGAAAATAAACCCCAAAATCGTAATTTCACGATATCTGCATGATATTTTTATAATGAAGTTATGGGTGAGATCATATATAATCGGGTGGCACTTAAACTATTAACATTATTTTATGATTGGGTGAGCACTGGCTAATTACGAAAAACTCTCGAAAATTGGTTTGCTCAAAAACGTTCAGTCTTGAATTGGAGAGAAATGGATATCAGGTACCAATGCAGTAGCTCTGTTAACTCTAAATTATTGATTTGAACCATCAGTTGATCTTGGAGCTTGCATCTGCAGTCGTGCATCAATCCTTTACATTCACAAACACACACAAATGCACCCATGTGAACGATCACGCACACAACAATCCGCATCTATTGTCTTTCTGCCCTGAACTTCAATTTTCTTAAAGGTGAAATTCAAAGAAAATCACAAATATGTCAACTAATGTATCACTAGAAACTGGTAAGCTAACATATGGCCATCGTACAAGTTTTAAGTCAACTACTTATCGGGTGATTTATACAAATACAAATACAACCACCTCCACAGCAGCTGGGATATACAAGAGATTCGCCGGAAAAAATAACGATGTTTTAATGACGTCACTATATGGACCACTACTGCCCAAGCAGACGACATCCCATAAAGAATGAAATTAATTGCGAAGCTATTATTTGTCATTATAATGAGTTTAGTGTATATAAATGTAATGGCATGTCAAACCATTCAAAAGGGGATATGACCCGATTCCGATAACTAAAATATTTTGCTTGTAAATACACAGTATAGGGGTTAATTAACAATCAAAGAAACCAGAGTTTCAAATTGAAAAAAATCCCGGAATGATATTATGTTTATTTGTTCCCTCTTGAAACGCCGGACATACCGCGGTGTTTGCAGCTGAATATATTCAATGGCGTCTTATTTTCTTTACAAGCGACAGATTCCTTTATTTTTGTATCGCTGCATTTGTCATCAAAATAAAACCATGCGCGGGGTTTCTGCAATAGATTATGCATTTAGCCTGATGGTTGAAGTAAGATAAAGAACTCAAAATAAGATGAAAACACAGGCACTAAAAATGTGTAAGATGTCATGGAACATCGTCTGCTTGTGCAAATCTTGTCCATACTGTGAACTCACACATCTCAGCAGCCTTCGGAGAGCTCTTCAGGTGCTATGCCGGGGCAGTATTTAAGCATTTTATAATTTATAATAATCATTACTTCCAATGTTTCCAAGCATTGAATTTTAATAACCTTGTCGAATCAAAGTTTCAACTTTGCAATAATGAAATTAAGTTAGTTTTTAAAATCAATGAATATCTACTTTAAGTTTGACAGAAAGTATTGCAATACAGAAGATGTATACAATTGTTTTAATTTGCATACAAGTTCCCTTTGATTTTTGTACATCTCTTCGATCTAAATTTCAAGATACGTTGCCGTCTGTAGCATGTGGAAAACATGCGAAATCTTTCACACCCATCTTCAATTTCAGAAAACAATTAAAGCGTTAATTTTGTCAATATATCTGTTATATTTCTGTTATATTATTAAATTCTAATTCACCATCTCCCCTTGTTTTTGGCGGTCTTTTTACTTTTAATATGAATTAGATGTCTAAGAAGCAAATATGTAAAATTAATGGTAGAATTTCTCCCCATTACAGCATTCAATCATCCTCACACTATCCAGCCACACATGGGCTCTGAAACAGATGATCTTTGCTTGAAAGACATCACCTGCAATGACGGAGTTGATGTTGGTGATGAGGCGGTATCGTGTCCAGCATCGGGTGATGCTAGTTAGCTTCTTGAAGGGCCAGGAAAACCCCAGTGGAACTCGCTATTGGGGTACAAGAAAAAGGATGCTCAGATACATTTACTGAATCCCTGTCTTAGGAGGATACTACGCTTCTCCTGTATCAACTACTGGATACGGCACTGATGGTATGGACGGCTAAGTATAGGGTTAAACATCAAATGATTGTTCAAATCAAGTTTTGGTACTTAACAAAACAAATGCAATACCTGCCTGATTTGCACTTCAATCCAAGTAAATAAAAAAAAAGATATGCACAAACATATTTTCAAGATTGACTGAAGGTATCTGGTCTGAGATCTCACCCTCCATCTTAAAAAACACCAGTTAAGGAACATTAGAGGAAATTCGACAACCCACTACTTGGTGAGCCTAGTAGAAACATCCTCAACTGCATATATAGAGGCCTGGCTACTGTGCAACTCTTTGCATGATATATATTTTTCAAAGGCCTTCGAGCGTTTCAACCACAATGAAGAAGATGTGAAGATTCATAAACTCTTCACGTATGGCGTTAATGAAGCAGTTCTTCAGACCGTGACCTGCTTTTTGACTGATTGTACCCAGGCTGTCAGAGTTGGTATCTGTATCTCCGAGGAAAACAATTTGACGTGCGGAGTTCTGCAGGTTACAAAGCTAGGCCTGTTGATGTTTCTAGGTCAGGTGAATGATCTCGCAAAAAATATGTCGACGGACGTAAGCCTCCATCGGATCCGCCCGAAATCGGCATCTCCGAAAATAGAGGGTCATCTTGACGAATGAGTATAGTGAAATATTTAGACAATGACATGTCCGTCAATTTTACGAAACGTACCATCAACACTCCTTGTTTGAGTCTAAATGATCAGCCTCTGAGAATACTGAGCGTGCACTTTCAATCCGATCTCAAGTGGGACAAACAAGTGGGTGAGCTGGGATGAGAGTATTTCTGATAATTCGTCTTTGCAAGGCGTCAGTCCCAAGATGCTACCTTATCAAAATCTATTACTCTTATATACGTCATATTTTTGAGTATTCATTTCCCCCTTTGGTCTCGATCCTAGCATCACAACAAGTCAGTACAATGACATTGAGAAAGTCTGAAAACGTGTTTTTTGGCATCGTTATGGTCCGTTATGGTTAAGGTCCAGTATGTTTCTTATGACCTTGCTCTAGACTAAATTTCCATCTGCCGTATGTTAGAGCGGCATGGTCAACTACTGGATTCCTTTTCTCGTAGTCTGTTGAAATCTCTCGGCGCAAGGATCTTCCCCTCCCTTACGTATTAATATCTCCTCCCGTCGCCTATGCTCTTCTCATCTTCTCAACATCCCCCCTCTGTCTGACTTCCTGGTATTTCTCCTCAGCCTACCCACTGTCGTTAGACTGATTAATTAACTATGAATCTTTGAAATTTGTTATGGCAAATATCAAGTCAACAAAACAATGCTTTGCTTATGTTTCCAGTTGCATTTTCATCTATTTTTTTTTTTCTCCGCTCATCTTCAATATCCAATATCAATGCATAACCCAACCAGAGAAAATAACAGTTTATTGATATTAAATAGCCTACTCCAGGGCTTCTCAAAGTCCGGACCGTGGTCCGAATGCGAACGGCAGGGCATGTCATTCCGGACCGCCAGGAAGCGATTTTTTTTTTCCGTACCACTAACGCATCACATCGGCTAATTTTATTCCGCAGAGCGACTTGGTCAGAGACCACTCTCGAAACCGTACGAACTTGTCTTGTACTCCCTCTCACTTTACTCTGTATGTGTGTCTTGTGTGCGTGTGTGTGTGAGAGAGAGAGATAGAGAGGAAGGGGTGCATTGTATGTGTACGTGTGTTCTAAGTGATTTTGGTTGGTGTCACATGACACTTTCATGTGACTGTGTAAATGTGGTCGCCCCTTTGAAAGCAGACGACGTAGCAAATGTTTGAAAATGAGATATTGCCCGCATGCCATTTTCAGCAAAAATATATTAAAGTGAAATTATATTGCGTGTAAACAACTTCTTATCAATTCTCAATCATTTTTTTTTCTTTTTCTTTTTCAATAAGAAAATCTTATTGTTAAAAATAATTGGATTATTCTTTTCTTCAAAATTCCTACAACCTTCTTTTAAACTCTTCCCATCCTTTGATCACTTCCAAATAAAACTTAGATACTTTGAAACTCAATAGCTTGGAATCATAGTTATACAACAAAAATAAATATACTCCCTACCATCTTGAAGCAGAAATCAAAGTATAGCTTCCATCTAAAAAGATTTTTCTCCGTACAATAGTCTTTTTACCCGCATTAACCGTTGGGTTTTTACAAACGAGTCAAAATTAGTCATTCGTTCGTTCGTTCGTGTCTCCATAGATCAAGAAATAGCGTAGCTGCGCAAAGGTTTCAAAAGGCTTTTAACCTTAATAATGTTGGTATCATTGCAAAGTTAATGTTACAATCTTTCTAATGGTTCATATTTAGTTTTCAAAATTGTTACAGAATTGACTTATCTGCTATTAAAAATGGTGAAATAACTACCCGATTATTCCGCCCTTGATCGGCCCGCTATTGTGACGTACGCATTGTGACGTATGAGGTTGGGCACATGAGCGCGAGAGTGCTCCCAAGAGCTCTCACACAACTCTCGCCTGCATGCATTATACGTATATAAACGCCACTCGTACGCTAAATATCTGATCAAAATGTCCGAGCTCGAAGAGGTTTTACTCGATTTAGAATTCGAAGTTGATGAGCACAGCTCCACAACTATAGTGACAGTGGTACTGGTAGTTATAGTGACGATGATGATGATGGGGATGTAGGATAGATGGGAGAAAGAGAACAATTCGGAAAAGACGGCGTCGGTGCAGGCCAAGTGATAGCATATCAGCACGAGCTGGCTGAGCTGCCAGCTGCCGCTCAGCTCCCGGCCCCGGCCCCGCTCAACGGGCGATCGATCTGTCACTGGGGTGACTGGGCGAGACATTTTCTAATTTTTCGGGATGTGTATATAAAGGGCTTTCCAAGTTTTTGGTAAATTTCACGGATAACAAAACAAAGACGGTTAGATGTGAGATTATATTTGGCGAAAATCAATTACAAATATGCACCATTCATAAATAGAACTGCAGCTGCAGGACATCATACAAATGCAAAGGGACGCTCGCGATTCCCTCATCATGGTCTCCGTATATAATCAACAGCAATCACTATGGCGCCAAGGCATGATGACCGAACAAATACAAAATATCTCAGCAAATTACACAGAACAGAAGGGTATTTGGACAAATTGAATTGCACGATTCACCCCTCGTATTATATTACATAAATTTGATAATATTATATGTAATTATATGATTTCTAGAGATTGTTATTCCACTTTCTGGTCAGGATATGAAGCATGCAAAGTCTAGATAATGTATACGTATAGGCCTATGCAAAATATCGCACGCGAGCTGTGCGAGAGGCGAGCTTGAGGCCTGCGATCGTGCCCAACCAGTGACGTCATAATCGGCCTACTGCGCGAACAAAATGTTCAAGCCCGGAATTAGTTCTGAGAAGGTTCTTGGAAAAGCTTCTTACCGCGTTTCATTTATATTTACAAGACTTTAGAGCAGAATGTGTGTGTTCAAATTGGTCTACGCTATCCGTATAGGCCTATGCAAAATACCGCACGCGAGCTGTGCGAGAGGCGAGCTTGAGGCCTGCGATCGTGCCCAACCAGTGACGTCATAATCGGCCTACTGCGCGAACAAAATGTTCAAGCCCGGAATTAGTTCTGAGAAGGTTCTTGGAAAAGCTTCTTACCGCGTTTCATTTATATTTACAAGACTTTAGAGCAGAATTTGTGTGTTTAAATTGGTCTACGCTATCCGGATGTATAATTTGCCCATTTTTAGGGATTATGTGAAATTTCTTCGCCAAGCTTCTTTAATGTAACTTGATCTTCGGAGTAGGTGCTACAACCGGCCGTGTCAGACACGTTGCCTCGGGTACGAGGTAGGACTCTTGTAGCGTGCCCCCATTTAACACAATTATACAATAACAATTAACATTACATTTAATTGAAGGAATGAAACGATTAAAATTACTCTCATGTTACGGGAAAAATATTATATATATATATATATATATATATACTATGGATCAATTGATGTGGTCAAACCAGTTCGATGGCACAAACACGGCACTAATGGACATATATCCAAATAATTACAGAGCTTGGTCTTGTTGCTCTGCTCGCCAGCAGTTTGAGGATATGGCATCCCATGGCACGTTACTCACATAAGTTCTAACAAGCCAAGCTTATACAGAGCCTATAATAAGTAATGTTGTGTATGTATCACCCACCCGATCGAACAAAACTCAACACTCAGAACTGAATACAAATAAACGAAATGGTAACCATCTAAACTTTCCTAATTGTGATAAATATCTATAAAGCTTTATCAAGCAACAAACATAAATAATAGCATGTTCAAAGCTTCACACAACACTCGCATCTTTTTTCAGACATTTAAATGCTAATTTTATTGGAGGAGCTCGAGCCTTTAAATATTTTTAACAGATATATGGCGCAATACAAATGTTGTTCATCATCATCATCATCATCATCATCATATGCAATTTGTATTCTTCTTTCGTGTCCATCATCTGATCTCAAATGTTCTGCCACGCTTTCGCACACTGAAGAGTCTCCTAATCTGCTGCCACTAGGCCTTCCAGGCAGCATTGGTCAACTAGGAGTGGGCATCTTAATAAGTAAGGCATATATTGCACGTTCCACACTCGCAGTCGGTGTCTGTGTCATCAGTGTATCCCCATTTTTTTTACATCGCCCCACCCCTGTGCAAAGCCTATTAAGGGACTTCCACGTCTTCCAGTCACATATATGGCCATGTGGCAGCTGTTCCTTGGTCGGGACTGGTAGCTTGTCATGGTGGTGGTTTTCACAACGTTTCTCTTCCCACAAAATCACTCTGGTTGAATGAGGAGGTTGTGACAGTGGCTGGACTGTATGAAGGAACCCTCCTTGATACTATATAATTTTTTTAATTCGATCTTTCCCATTCCATATCATTCAAAAATATTTTCTGTATTCCCGATATGACCCACTTTGGAACCATTAGTGAAGCAAAAACGTAATTTAATTTACATAATGCATATGTTTTTAATAAATGAATTTTTCCTAACACCGTAATTATAAATAATAATAATAATAATAATAGCCTAATAGTCCACTCCAAATTTTATTAAACCGAAACGGAAATTCTTTTTGCCCAATTGATCGTGAGCCCGGCAGCCACTGAGCAGCGCCAGATCCCTCTGTTTCAACCATCCGAGAGGTCTTTTTG
Source organism: Strongylocentrotus purpuratus (assembly GCF_000002235.5). Lineage (NCBI taxonomy): Eukaryota > Metazoa > Echinodermata > Echinoidea > Camarodonta > Strongylocentrotidae > Strongylocentrotus > Strongylocentrotus purpuratus. The sequence goes on along the minus strand of NW_022145594.1, from coordinate 1,450,351 downwards.
TCAGGAAATAAATTTATTTGTTTCGCTCTCTGGTCTGGAGTGTTCTTTGTTTAAGGTCAGGTGAAGATGTTAAGGTCGGATGTTTTCTTTTCAGGCCAAGATGTATTGTTCCTTATGAATAGGCCTGGGGAAGTCATTAATTCAGTGTACATATTTTATCTGTTGTTTGGCACACATTTAGGAAGCCTCTTTTCAATACAAGTATTTTCCTTTGTAAGATCATTTCCTCTCCAAATATTTGTAGTCATATTTTTAGAATTTACTTAGTAACCGTAGGGTATATTAAGAGGTGGATTTTCTGCAATCGAGGAGAACCACCTAAGCTATAATAGACTTAACGTCATGTTAGAAGTCGGCAATTAAAGTCAATATCTGAGGGTAATTCCACGTCGGGACGAGAGGCTAGCTCAACTGCCAGCCGGTTCTCCATAGCTTTCGTCGGGGGCTAGCTCTTGTCTGGGATCGGGACGCACACCATCGTATCTCAGTCTGCGGAGGTCAAGAATCCGGAGCGACTACCGGGGCCAAGTGGAGCAAAGACGCCGTCTGCGGAGGCCAGGGCCAAGTGGACGACACGAGCTGTGACCGGCGTCGATGTCAGACGGGAAACTACCCATCCAGAATTATTTTGTTAAAGATAAGTTTAATTACATACTGTATTATTACTGAAGCCAAAACAAAGTGTGTGAAACAGGAGAAATGATTGGAAATTAAACGTTACAATTTAACTTTAATTAACAAGCTCTATTTCCCTTTATTTTGTGTGTCCGTAGCAATAATAAAAAATAAAAAAAGTCTCTCACGTGACACTTTTAATCTTGCTTAAAATCTCCTTATACCGTGCGTCCCCCCCAAAATATACACTTTTGAAATGGCTGCGAATAAAGAATATATGATTCTGGGGGGGGGGGGGGAGTCTTATATGTACACCAAAAAGTCTAAAAATAATTCACGCTTGGGTGAGCACTGCTCACTTTTGTAAAAGGGTATGAAAATTAGGTTGCGCAGGAATTAGCCTTCCAATTTGTGAGAGGTAAATCCTTTGGAGCTTATACAATCGAGGGTAATATGATACATTCATGATTTGCTGAGTGAATTTCTGGTTTATTAAACCAAACTTGTATGCATGAGTGAACAGGAATTGCATTTTTTTTTTGGTAGCATTGTAACTTTCACTTTTAGACTCAGTAGTGTGTTCATGGGAGTCAGGATGGGGGGATGGTACATGTTGTAATTTCCATTTTACAAACTGTTATTTGTTACATCTGTGACTTCGAATGAAAACCTTCACCCCACATTTCAGTTGCAGCAGACCGCCAGGTGAGACAAATACGAAATAAATCTGACGAAAATGCAGGTAAAAGTGTTAAAATGTATTGCACATTGACTTAAATGAATTACAAATGACTAAATTAACGTTGACATTTTCACGATCCCGGATTCCTAGGACGGAATTGAAGCGCCAAAAATGAATTTAAATTTAAAAAAAAAAGGTTCAATGAACGGGACATCCTATATTACCCTGGTCATATGGTTCAGCCATTCCAGCACACATTATATGTACATTTTTGGTTTCTTACTTTTTCTCCACTTCCAGTCTCGACCCTCCCTTGCTCCGATCCAGATGTTAGCCTCAAATCTCATAATAAACTCGACTAGAAACTCCTGCGTCTGAGCATCTTTCACTGTAGCAAGTATCTCCCCCTGATCTATGCAAAGATTGAATGAGTCATCCCAATTTCCAAAGTACGGTGTCTCGTACTCGTAGCAAGTGAGACTGGAATACCGTACGGTACCGTTTGAGCTGCATGTCCCTGTGAAAATTATTACAAGACTGTGATAATGTAATATAAAATACATTTAAATTTAAAGACACTGTACATCCGATTGAAGAAATACATGAATCAAATAACAAAATAATTCTATTGTTATACATATTTTATTGAGTAATTTGCTGGTTGTGTTACCAACATATATCTTGTTTTCTTTCTACAGAAAGAACTGCCCCAATTTCTCTTCTCTAAAAAACTAGTGTTAAAACATTATTCAAAATGGCAAGAATTTAATGCGTTTGAAAAGATATTAAATATTTCACGCTGAATGCAACCTGAATAAAGTGTTTGATTTAAATGTAATGAGTGGGAAACAACATTCCGAAACAAGCTAAAACACTTCATCATACGTAATCCTTTATAAGTTCATGGTCCGCTATGGGTAACATGATTTCATACACCCTGTTATTACAGGTGTCTGCTCTATAACTTGATACCAACAAAACACTTTGATTTTAATGATACTTGTTCCATGAAAGTACAGCCGTCTTATTCCGATTTACCCGAAACTCTGACATATCTGTTTAGGGGAGCCTTCCAAAGTTGCGACTGTGCCCGGACGCGTCGGGGCGCGATGAATAGAACAGTCGCGTCCCAAGAGACGCATTGAGGCGCAAAGGGGCGCGAAGGGGCGCAATAGTCACCCTCACCTGATTCTTGCATATGAAAAGAAACCGTCTATTGTTAGTATAAACCCGCTCTATTCTTCTTGCGCCCTTTTGCGCCCCACCAGGCGATGGAAGATTATCTCTCCCGTCATTGTTCTCGCTCGTGATGCGCGGTACAGCTTAAACTTGATATACAGAAAGTATTTCTCGGCCAAAGCCTGTCTTCCCCTCCTCCGGTTTTCGTTCTGATAAACTTTCCATTGTTTGTACAAAATTGATGTATTCTTCTCGCGTCGCGATCTATTCTTCTCGCGCCGTTTTGCGTCGTAACGGGCGGGGTATTACCTTTCCAATGATTGTGGCGAAGCTTTGCGATGTACATTACTACAGCACAGCATGAACTTCTCTGGTGGGATCGTCTTTGTTTTGGGGGGCAATCAACACACTCGTTCATCTTGATCAGAATACATTATGATTTATTTTTGTTGGGTTTAATACGCCTCCTTTTAATTTTTGTGACGACTGTATGAAATGTGAAATAAAGATGACTATGCACGATTAATGGTTGTTTAATTGCGAGCTTAATTGTCCCCAACAACAAAAAATAAAAGACGAATGATGTGAACGACTACATGTATGCGGTTATAGTCGGCAAATTGATTACTGTTTGGGTCGCTTGTGTATGTTTGTAATTTGAATGATTATCAACATATTTGTATAATTCCCACATCGCGATATGATTCTAGCATCGTATAATGGACAAAGGAATTATCTTTCTCTCCCGTCATTCATATTCACGCTACGCGTTGCACATCGCCACAGCCTGAGCTTGGAAGAATTTATATTTTGTCAGTCAAATCCTTTTTTTTCTCCTCCCATGACTTGGTTCTAATAAATTGAAGGTTTGCTTATTAGGGATAAGAAGGATAACATCAAACAAACGATTTACTCAAGATGACGCTCTTTTCATTTCACCTCGCTGTTTGATAAAGTAGAGTTTTACGGAGCGAATACAAAAGAAAAGGTCGCTCTAAGGCCAAATAAAAAAATGTTTTATTAGTGTCCTGTTTTTTCGAAAACTAGGAAGGAGGAGGCCCTCTCTTTTCTTTTTTTTTCTTTCAAAATGGCCGCTCAAAATGGCCGCTCGGTACATTTTCCTGACAGTCGGGCTAGTTTTCAAGATGGCCGCCGACATCTTTTAACTTTTTAAAAAAAATCAGTAATAGATACATTTTAGTATTGTTTTTCATGTTTTTTTTCTTCAAAAATTATTTTTAAAAAAAAATTAAATAAAAAAAAAAAAAAAAAAAAAATTTCCCCAAAAATAACAAATAGGAGGCGGCCCCCAAAAAGAAGCAGCCGGGACGCTAAACATGAATATTTTGTTAAGTGGCCTCAGGGAAAAAAAAACATAAAATGCCGTGGCAGGATTTCACGCCCGAGATTTGCCTTCGAAAATTGCCCGTCCAAAAGGCGTTTTAAATCATAATAATTCCATAGCTCTTTTTAAAAGTGGAATAAATAGACAAAAGAGTCCGGGAACTATATCGAGATTATAAAACATGTTTGTCATGAAGATGTAAACAAAAAAGCGTAGCCTGATGGTGATAAAGTTGAGCAGCAATTGGAAATGCAATACAAAACATTAATCAGTTCATGATGATAATTAATCATTCGACACAAATACAAACATTGATTTCTGCTCTAACATTCGAATCATTTATTCGTAGATTTGTATAATTAAGTGGCGAAAGTGAAATTTTGAAATCTTAATGCACAGATACAAAAACATACCAAACATGTTTTGATTCTTATTCTAAAAAAAAAAAAAACCGGCAAATTTTAAAAGATCTTTTTAAAAGGAGGGAGGCGCTATAGCCCAGTGGTAGAGCAGAGCAGCTCGTAACCGGGAGCTCTCTGGTTAGAAACCAAGTCGATATGCTATTGTAAGGCATAACTCAACATTACATTTCGTTCGGAGAGGATCTTAAACCCGCCGGTCCCCTGTTTGCGTAATTGAGAGCATACACATGCTTCATATAGCAGTCAGGAAAAAAAAGCGAACGGTACAGGAAGCTACCTTTTATGGATATGCCTAAATTGAAGGTTTGGCTTAACTAGGGAGAAGAAGGATAACATCAAACAATAGATCTACTCATGATGACGCTCTTTTCATTTCACCTCGCTGTAAGATAAAGTAGAGTTCTATGGAGCGAATACAAAAGAAAAGTTCGCTCTAAAGGTAAAAACATAGAATGCCGTTGCAGGATTTCACGCGGCCGAGCAAGACTATTGTTTGATCGCTATAATTGTCCGACTTGCTATAGATTCTTGTTTAGCTACACATTAAGGTTGCGTATTATGTGTGTGTGTGAGGGAGGGGGGCGGCGAAGTGAACGGCCGGACCAAAATGGCAGAGGTCAATCACGAGGGCTCCGCTCGCTAGTTATAAGGACCGCTATTCATTGGAAAACTATTCATGAAGACCGCTATTCGTAATTTGAGAACATGGTCATTATGTATAAGGGTCATGAATTCGTAATACGACATCCCCCCTCCCCAAAACTAAATAAATAAATAGAAAACATGAATAGATTAATAAACTTAACTAATGATACAATAACAAATAATGCCCGGTGATTGGGAATAGCCGCCTATGAGCGGAACAATGGGCGCAACAACTATTAGCTGCTCAAAGAGCTGTCTTTTGTCATTGCGTTGCAAAAACAAAGTGCTTTTAAAAGTTACATGTACTATAATATCCGTATGCTATATAACACCCAATGTGAACATGACGTGTTCAGGCCTTATAACTATATACAGTGCACGTTAAAACAAAAGACTTTACTAGCGCTAGCTAACAAATATGAAACGTCAAAACGTCACGAACATTGAAGATAACAAATTGTTAAGACAAATGACACCACCAATAAAGTTTCTTCGCGAAGAAATATTCGATCGAATTTCATGTTTGGAACATATAGGCGATTTCGAATTGTTCCATCTACCGAAACGTTTTGATGATGCAGGCTCCCGACAATACGACTATCATTTTTGTAATATCTTTAATTTGCAGATGTTTGTTTGTTGTATGACATATTTATAAACGCCCTATAATCTTATTTCAAGCAGAATCTTTCAATCTCTTTGATTATAAGTATCATTTTTAAATCACGGGTATTTAAATACAATAGCTGATTTTGCGAAGATTTAGAGAACCTACGTTTCTATTCTTTAAATCGATTTTGCATGAGAAAGAACAGAGTGATGATATAGATATATGACCTATTTTGATCGGATGACAGAACAAAATAAATGTAATGTGTCAAAACATACAGAAGGAATACAATTATACATATCGTTTTTGTTTTGTTCGTGAAGAAATTAATATAATACAAGTATTGAACACATTAATGAACATAAATGAACAATCATGCCAACGTCAACACAACTTCGATGTTTGGGAGGGAAATAAACAATCAGAACAACAATATAAATCAATGTCTTGTACGTAAAATAATAATAAAACATATCAGTAGCCAAAGTGAAAATTTTAGAGTCAAATCTTTCAAGACGAGAGCGGACACACACGCGGGGATTACATAAATAACTAACGCGTAGGAACGGGCGCGAAAGCTTTTCAAATTCACAAATTCACAATTCACAAAAAGCGCTTCGCCTTTAAGCGCACCCCTCCCCCCCCCCCCCCCCCCCCCCCCACCCCCGAATGAGTGTTATGTAGGGTACGCATATGCATTTTCCCTCCTTTTGAAAACAGTCCCCTAAGTCCGGTGTGTAAAGTCAATACGGGCCGGATTTGTGTGTACTAGACGAACCGGACTTTGGTGCGTGAAAAGTACCCCTTTACCAGATAGTAACAATGAGTCTCCAAACAATAGCCAGATTTGATATTCATATTGTGAGCATGTGCTTAGTTATATCAGGATTCCCTGGTTATATTGGAGACGTGGGCTAATATCTGTTTGCCCAGTACTTCTCGCTGATTGTTTGACCAACATTAAATTGCTATTGTCCAGCTGACTTTTCTAAAGGCTTTTAATTCTACCCTCGGCGCTAAAGGGATTGCGGAAAATTTCAACACTATTTGTGTTTCTTGATGACCCAGTAGAAGAAGAATAAGGGCTACCCTGCCCCCCCCCCCCCGAAAAAAAAATGTCCCAAAACAACCCAATCATTATTAATTCCGTTTACCAACACGTGCATGATGGATCCCCCGGATGGATCCTTATTTAGACAGTGAGACAGTTCTGTTACGAGAAGCAATTCAACGAATTGCCATGGCTTGTATTTGTTCTAGAACGTACTACGCTCTTTCGATAACATGTGGCCCCTATTCAGCACAATATATATGCATTTTAGTTATTCTTAACAATGACCTAGATCTAAAACTGGCCGCGGATGTAACCCCCCCCCCCCTTCGTCGCAAAGAAATATTCGATATGATAAACTAATTTCTTCTTGAGATATGTTTGGGGTGAAATTTCAAACATCATTTCCTGGTAACTCTCTTCTTTTTTAATGCATGCTCTATTCTTACGATTTAGGCATAATTTACTATGTTGATTTGCAATTGATAATCTCCCTGGGAGTTTTGCGATATCCCCGATGATACGGGTACATTTTTTTTAATTTTGTTCGTAACATTAGTGTTTTGCAAAGAAAAAACATTCTGAAAATGAGCGTCTTCCTTCTAACGAAACATATTGATGATGTTCCCAACAATACGGATATCATTTGCTTAAAAAATCGTAATACAGATAAAACGCTTTTTAAATCCAATTCAAGGAGAAACTATGACATTCTTGATTAAGTATCATTTTCAACATCACGGATTTTAAAATACGTTCTCTAATTTTAAGAAGATTCAAAGGATCTATGTATTGAATAACAGACTGATGATATAATTATATGATTTATAATGATCATACGACAGAACTGTTTACAAGATGCAACAAAAATTGTTTAAAAAAAAAACAAGAAAATCGAAACATGCGATAACATCGCTATAAGGAAATATAAAATTACAATTAAAGTGTCAAAACATGCACGAGGAAAACAATGTCAGAGAGAGTGGGGTAAGTATAAAATAAATTTGTTTTTTTGAACAAATCAATTTGTATTAAAATTGATACAGTATATTGAACACAATCATGAACAGAACAGGAGGAGATGAAAAAATGAACAATCATGCCAACGTTAACGCCTACAGAACTCCGATTTTGAGAGGAAAATAAACAAACATTGTAACCAATGTCATGTACGTAAAATAATATTAAAACAAATCAGTAGCCAAAGTAATGCTTTTCAGAGTCAAATCTCGCAAGACGAGAGCGACACACAAGCGGGCACTACATGAATAACTAATGCGCCGGACCGGGCGCGAAAGGGCGCGAAAGCTATTCAGAGTTTAAGCTCCCATTCACAAATGTCAAGTGCTTCACCGGGGCGCGCCCTGGCGGGGTAATTTCGTAACGAGACTCCAAACAATAGCCAGATTTTAATGAGCTGGCAACCAACTGAAGTCCTCTCCTATCCGACGCAAAAAGGCGCTAATGGGCGCATAAAGGCGCCTCCTTTGTTCTCATATCCTGCTCTGCGCCCCGACGCGTCGCGGCACAGTCGCAACTTTGGAAGGCTCCCCTTATTTGAGTCCTCCTTTGCTTCACCTAATAACTACTCTCTACAAAGCGTCATTTCCCCTTTATTCTTTACGTATATATACGTGTATACATGTAAATAGACAAAATTTTCGTTCGCAAAGATGAATGACTTACGTTGGCAAACTGGTGGATCATTCTCCCATGTGCCATCTTTTAGACATCTATTGAAGTTACTTCCAAGCAGAGTGTATTCACTGCTGCTGCATGTGTATGATATCGTCTGGTTTACCACGGGAGTTTCTGCCGATGGAGGATCGAGCTCTGAATAAGCAGCTATGGGAGGCGATGGACACTCAATAGCTGAATAAAGAGTAATGATTATTAAACATGATCGCAACTACTTTCAAAAAATAAAATAGTTAATCTAAGGTAATAGACCGGTTTACTGAACATCTTCAAATTTGAAGATGTTTCTCTTTATGCGACCCACTCCAGCAAAGCATAGAGAGTCCTTGGCAATGCGTATGGCGTATGAACCTCTAGCACTTCATGTATGGGGGAGGCACGGAATAGAATTTGATAAAAAAAATTAAAATGTAAAATGTTCGACAAATACAACATAACATAGGTTATGTTATATTTTCATTACATTTTATAATATTAGATTACATTATTTTAATGTTAGAAGGAAAAGAAATTGTGTTAACTCACTTTTAAAGACCCCTTTTCTCCTGCTTTTACAAAGTCTTTGCACATTCGTGAGCTCAGCTATAACGGTGCGGTCGAAATGTGCTAGTTTGCTATGGCGCGCCATTTTTCCAATAATTCAGATAAACAATGTTTGTCAAGCGATAAACTATTTTAATCGACTGATAAACAATGTTATTGGGGAAAAACTGTTTATCACTCGACAAACAATGTTTATCGGCGATATTATTGTTCATCTGAACTATTGGACAAACGGCGCGCCATAGCGTGTGCGTGTACGTATAATTAACATACGAAGGCGCTGCCGGGCCTCTTATTTTAACATGTACGTAACATTAGAAATGGAGGTACAGAGGTAAGAACGATGGACCAAATCGGCAGAAGAAACGAAACTGGTAAATTTTATTTGTTTGTTATTTGTCATCAATATCGAGTGGTTAATATGTATGATAACAGTTTAGTACGGTAGCTGCAGCACTTTTTACAAAATGTCGCGTTAATGTGCTGGGGGACAGTGTTGCCTGTTTTACTACACAGCCAGGAGAGTGATGCTGCTATGTGTTCAGGCGACCTAGTGACGAGGTATTCCATTAACCTGTTATTAACGAATGAACTGCATTACATTGAATCCAATCTGCATACATTACGTATTGCTATATCGGTCAAGCCTCGGGCAAATCTTGGGTTGTTAAGAACACAAATAGGGACTTTTAGATCTAGTGGACGAGAACACGACGAACGCCGACTGATCAAGCGTGTCAACGTACTCAACTGCCCATGTTAACTACAATTAGACATCTTTGAGATTGCACTCGACGATAAACATGCATGCAGGAAGTAACACTATGAATATGACGGACAAAGAAAGAGGACAAAATATACAGTTCCTCATTCTACCCTCAACAATTGCTGTGGTAGACGAAAGAACATCCCTTCACTGCTAGTATGTAAAATTAGGGCGCTTTAGTAACGAGACGGTACGCACAGGAGACGGAGTGTTTAACCAACTGTGGCGGGTCTCGCACTCTTGTTACCGTCGTGATGTTTAAGCGCTTTCGCTGTCTGCTAAAGGCGACGGGGACGCAAAGCCGCGCTGAACTGCACACCTGCTGCATTTTGGTGCTAGTGCTCTTGGGCCTCGAGGCTTGGCCGGAGCGCCGGGGCAATAGACCCGGCGGTGGGCTGTAGTGCGCAGCGTGCAGGCACGTCATGCATAACGATGAAAAAGGGCCCCCAAAGTAGGCCTAAACGGCCAAACCATCAATTTATTGTAGATTGAGGTATAGATACCGAACAGACATTGGAAACACTAGTAGATATCTTGTTTTTATCTTCAGTAGGGCCCTGCATTGTTAGATCTAGATACAAATTATTTGTCAGCTCTCTCTCTCTTACGTCGTGTTTAGGGAACGAACGCTATGTTGGCCGAGTACCGTTCCGAAAATCGACGGGACGGAGATAATTCAGAATCGCGCATGCGCAGTTTTTTTTTTTTCGCTCGCATTACCGTCTCCTTTGCGTACCGTCTCGTTACTAAAGCGCCCTAATGTGTAGAGCAGGCCGGTGAATATGCATATATGACACCTGTTCTACACATTTTTACATAACAGCAGGGAGGGGATGTTCCTTTGTCTACCTGAGGAACTGTATATTTTATGCGCACGTGGCACACTAGTACCTTGAGCATGTTTATGTAAAGGCGTTAAATAAATATCAATATGTATGTATGTAGGCCTACTAGATTTAGATTTAGGAAAATCAAGTTTGACGCATTCTCGATCGCCGACTGAGACGACGTGACGCATGCGCAGTGCCTTAAAATGACGTCACACGTTGCATTGAAAGCTGTCGACGTGCTAGTCTAAAAGTCCCTATTAACTCTTATCATGCATCTGCAGGGCTAATCCCCATTGTGCCAAGCCCCAAGTCCCCCCCCCCCCGTGCCAGGTTGTTTTGGAGATAATCTGATTAACGCCATGGTTCTATGAATAGCGAGTGCAGAACTCACAGCATAGTCCAATGAACATGATCAATAACTGCTATTACGAATGCTGCATTGCACGCATATGGCACTCAAGGGATAGCTCTCTCACATGGACAAAGCAGTATAACGATAGCGTGCATGCAGCCTTATGGCAGGCTATGAGTTAAGTAACCAATATAAAGCCTAATAAAAGACAGGAGTGCAATGTGTCTATAGTGAGCTGGGTTGAAAAGCCAAGAGATGGGAAGTGTGTGTGTGTGTGTGTGTGTGGAGCTATGACAGGTAATGTGAATGAGGATGAATGAATAGGTACAGAAAAGTAGAACCAAAGAGCGTGAAATATGAAATATGAAATATGCCAACATTTACACTGCCGTATTACGTAATCTGAACAAGTATCCAATGGTCATACCATGGACCTACTACAGATGGACTATTATTGATAGTCTTTCTTTGATCACATTATGACCACCGCCACCTGATAATGTGTATGTTGATGAGGACATTCATTTGACGCGACAATGCCGATTATGTAATCACGCACCATCACAGACAAAAGAACCTTTTACATTTCTTCAGATTCTTTTCGCTGATCCAGGGCCCAGTATAGTTTCAGAAACAGTATCGTGCCTTAAAACCAATTAGAGGAGCAGTAAACCCCAAATTATGACAATTTGTGTGATATTAGATTGATTATTAAAGAAGTGGACACTGGTGGACATACATATGGACCTGCCAAACTATTGAAAAATACATATTCTTTACTTTCCTATTACCTTCTATCCCTTGGAAATGGATAGGATAAGTTTCAAAATGAAGTTTAAAATCACTGTGTTACAGCAACATTTGCAGGTTTCTCTTGTAAATTATTTCGAATTTCATATTAAAAACTTCATATACGTCAATATGCATATGTACTCCACAACTGCACATGCATTTCCGTGATTTTAAGCGGTCCAGTTTCTTTTGCGCAGGCATTTTGTTCATTCTTCAAGGCAAAGTTTGGGGTTTTATGGCTGACTGGCGGTGGTCGTGGTGAGATCAAAGCCTAAAAGCATGTATGGAATGTCTTTATGATACTTTTGACAGAGTCAGGTGCATGAATATATTATAGTGCCGATCAGTGTCCATGTGTAGTAGGTCCATGGTCATACACTGTGGTATTGAAATTGCATTTGAGATGTTATCTCGGGTGTTTTAAAAGGGACTTTTAGATTCGCACGAAGATAATGGGGATTGCTACGATCGACGTTCTTTCAATGCACTGCCTTGAATGGACGCCACACGTATCAGTCCGCGCTAATCTAAAAGTCCCTATTGATCGCTATATTACACTGACATCATCGATCTATCAGCTAATCAAAGAATTCCGTACCGCTTAGCATTACGACATTAACATAATTAATTTAGTAAAGATGCATATCATACCAGTTTACTTCATAGAAATCAAAATGTCTAATAGAAGGCGACGGATACTCAACATCTACATGATCGGGAGAAAGATTGCATAATTATCTTTGAAAATTTTTGTGTTCCTTATATCAAGATATTACCTCAGTTGGTTTTATTTGGTTTTGTTTTATTTTCCGTATTAACATATAAAACATATATGCATTCATCAAAAGCCTATAATTTTGTGAACATTAATACCAGTCAATAATAACAGCTGAACTGCTCTATCAAGAGCCATGAACTAAGAGCTCTGTTCGTCCTAGACCTATGGTTAAGAGGAAAAGGGAAATAATAATAATGTATCGAACTAACGGAGGTTTTGATATATATATAATATTGATCAAGACTGATATCTTCACGGAAATAGTAACTTTACGAAGTTTAAAAAACATTGTTCAATATTTGTATTACTGGATCATATATGGCTTTATTCCTGTTCCCTTTCTAGTGATTGTTTGTCTTCTCTTATAAATCATTGAGGGTATTCACAAATGATTTGTAGCTATATTCTAGTGTTTAAACAATATTTATAACTTTTCTTGTTATAGTGATATTACCTTTAAAAAATAATTGTAAAATCATAGGGTTTTTTTTCGTGGGAAAATCCTGTAGAAAAAACAGTTGCTTGTCACTGGCAGGTGGTTATCTCATCAAATCAGCTCTCAATTAACATTAGAAAAGTGGACCAAGGGGGGGGGGGGGGGGTTAAAGGGTACTTCTTAGGCATTGTTGGTTGTATAGAGGGTGCAAGGGGCTACCAGTAGTAGTAGTCAGTATCATTGATTAGGAGAGTTTGGTCAACCCGATTCGAGTTGGACACAATATGGCGACTACTGCCTTGTTGGGCAAGTACAAAACAAAAGAATATACGCCATTTTGTAACCAAGTGAAACTAAGTTGACCAAACTCTGTGTATAGATGACTCTGTAAGTAGTGCAGTCCCGCTTACAAATAAAAGAAATCGAGACAAAGATGTGTTTACAGTATATTACAGTACTTTCATTTGACCCACTGGTCTACATAATCGTATTTTAAAGATACAAATATTTCCATTTTTGAGAACCTTTTACCTTTGCATAATATGGGGGTATGACCCAGCCAAGACCCGTCCTCTAAGCACACCCATACAGCAGTGTTTTTCAGGCCATCCATCATGTATCCATCGCTGCATTCCCATGTGATATAAGAACCTGTATCCAGCGTTTGGCTCATCAAGGTTGTTTTGGTGTTAGGTATGGGATCTGGTATGGAACAGGTAGCTGAAATCAAACCTGTGGAGTAGATATTGAGGGGTCAGTGACACAGAGACGTAATTCCATTTTGGCCATTTTGAGAGAAAAGTGCTTTATATGTCACTGAGCAATGAGGAGATATAAAGTCTATATTTCACTAGCCATTGACTTAAATGGGGTGTTAGGTGGAGTCTTCGTGTTTCCTGGAAAGCCCACGTGTTCTGAACATTTTCATATCAAATACTAATTTTGGCTAAATATGGAGTTACGTCTTTGTGTCAATGAACCCAGTTCGACAAACATTAGGGGTATTTCGCAAGCTCATTGCGGACAGAGAATCTGCGGTTCATGTGCGGAATCGAGAAGCTACTATAATAACAGCGGGGTGACCGCTGAGGTACTGAAATCCAGAACGGTTTTTGGCCAAATCTCGGGCCAGATCTACTGGCGTTCTCAATGACATCCCAAGTGAATAATCAGCCATTCAGCGAGCTTGTACAAAAAAGGACGCGCAGGGGCGGATCTAGCTTTTTGCTACATGGGAGGGGGTAGGGGGGTAAGGGGCAGTGAGTACTAATTTATTTTTATTTTTCATTTGAAAAAAGTGCCAACCAATATTTCGGGGGGGGGGGGGGTAGAAAGCACCCCCAAAAAAGTTTTTGTTGTTGTTGTTGTTGTTTGGCCAGCCCAAGGGAGGACCTTTAAGCCCCCCCCCCCCCCACCTTGATCCACCTATGACGTGAACGGCTCTTGAATATGGATATAACATGAATTGGTCTTTGTGAAATTCCTCAATACAATTATTTCATTCACCTGTCTAGTATTCGCAATAGTCAGAATGCAAAGTGCATGTACTAAGTGTGGCAACAACTAGTGTATGCAGATTGGATTATGTCTATTTAAATAGTATTATTAATATCGGGTGAATGAATAGTTTGTATCGAGGCATTTCATTCACTTGGGGTGCAAATCTAAAAGTCCCTAATAGCGTTCGTTCCCTAAAGGCCCGGTCACACAGCCCTCCACGGGCGTATCGCGGCCGAATCACGGCCAAAAATTTCTGCCCGTGAAGCAGACGCTGTTGGACGCTTTGAGGTTGCGATAAAGACGCGATACAGCCGTACTTTACCCGTCGTTACACGCGGTAAGAAATTCACACGCGGTTGGCCGCGCGAAAAAGTTTTGGGCTGCCCAAAAATTTAGACCGCGGGTAATCGCGGGCGGTACACGTGGTACACGTGGTACACACGCGGTAAAGACGCGGTACAGACGCGAAACGAACGTGCTAGGACGTGCTACGGCCGCGGTTAAGACGTGGTTACACGCGGAATTGGACGCGAAATTTTGGCGGGTAATCGCGAGTGGAGCACGGTCATAGCACGTTTGTTCCGCGTCTGTACCGCGTTGTTATCACGTGCATTAGCGTGTGTACCGCGTGTAAGCGTGGTAGGCCGCGGTACCGCCGCGCTTCACCCGCGATAAGGACGCGGAACAGTCGCCGGCGTCTGTTCCGCGGGCATACCACGGGTAAACCGCGGGTAAGCCAATTTTGCACATTTTTCCACCACGGGCAACCGCGGGCAAAAAAAAAATCGCGAAATTTTACCCGCACGTGATAACAACGCGGTACAGACGCGGAACAAACGTGCTATGACCGTGCTCCACTCGCGATTACCCGCTAAAATTTCGCGTCCAATTCCGCGTGTAACCACGTCTTAACCGCGGCCGTAGCACGTCCTAGCACGTTCGTTCCGCGTCTGTACCGCGTCTTTACCGCGTGTGTACCACGTGTACCGCCCGCGATTACCCGCGGTCTAAATTTTTGGGCAGCCCAAAACTTTTTCGCGCGGCCAACCGCGTGTGAATTTCTTACCGCGTGTAACGACGGGTAAAGTACGGCTGTATCGCGTCTTTATCGCGACCTCAAAGCGTCCAACAGCGTCTG
The DNA here is from genome assembly GCF_000002235.5 of Strongylocentrotus purpuratus. NCBI lineage: Eukaryota > Metazoa > Echinodermata > Echinoidea > Camarodonta > Strongylocentrotidae > Strongylocentrotus > Strongylocentrotus purpuratus. Next base: position 1,434,969 of record NW_022145594.1, on the reverse strand, counting down.
CTTCACGGGCAGAAATTTTTGGCCGTGATTCGGCCGCGATACGCCCGTGGAGGGCTGTGTGACCGGGCCTTTAACTCGACGGAATAGTTATATCGCCGTACAATATACCATTTTCGTAATGTAACCCAATTTAATGCATTAGTCTTTGTGAAGTACCTCAATACAAATTATTCCATTCACCTGATAAGAATAATAGTATTTCAATAGACAGAATCCGAACCGCATACAATATTTGTCTCGGTTGAGTGAATTCTCCCGTCCTCTTTGCCTTCTGTCTCGTTGCTAAAAGCGCCTTAGTACCTCAGCGGTCTGCCCGCTGTTACCCTAGTTGCTTCTCGATTTTGCACACGAACCGAAGTTTGCGAAAACTCCCTATAAATAGCTCGTCATAACTCGTAACAACTCTTAAATCGGTCGTAAAAGTGGCAAACTCTAAAGGATCCGTGAAAGTTCCATGAATGTGTGCGATCCGTCATAGAAAACTCGTAAGAAAAATCCCTGTATGTGAAGTGGGTATAACAAATTCCCCTCTCTCTCTCTCTCTTTCTCTCTTTATTTACCTTTTTTCCTTCTCTTTGTCTCACTCTCGTACTACCTCTTCCCCCTCTCTCTATCTTTTTTTCATCATTGAAGGAGTTGGAGAGGGGCAAGCTCCCCAAACCTATGACACTGTTTTAAAAATAGTTTTTACTTACAAACAAAACAAAATTATACGATTAATAACAGACAAGAAACATGAGACTACATAAACTAAACACAAGAATCTATTTTCTTTCAGAGCAACATTGTTAGCTCTCCTAATCATTTCTTGATAACTTTCCTTCATAGAATGACTGCCTTTAGTATACTTACAGATATAGTGAGACGAAGTGACTACGTGAATGATGACAAATATGAATTGATATGCCGAAGACTTCATTCTGGCGATATGTCGTGAAAGCAGTAACATGAGAAGGAAATGGCTGAAAGCACTTCTTATGACGTATGCAGCTAGTATGTCTACTCGTATTCCTGGCTACCATAAACAGTCCTTTACCAGTGAACAAGTCTGAGTGAGTTTCTTCCGTGTTTATTCCTTTTAGGTATCCCGTATGGAATGATCATATCGACTTGATGTACACCTTACATGTACTGTGTTCGTTCCGCAAGACTTAATCACAATACACGACATCAGCGCTCGAAGGCTGTTCATGCTTTTGTGTGGAATTATTTTCTGCTTTGATGGAACTTCTATTGCTCTTGTTATGCTAGGAGTCCACTGGGCCAGCGCCAGTTGGTGCCAGTTTGCGCCAATGCAATTTACTGTGGCGCCTAGTGTCGCCAATAAGGTGCCTAGTGGCGTGTAGTGGCTCAAACTGCCCCCAACTGGCTCGTGGTGGCCCGTAATGCTAGGAGTCCACTGGGCCGGCGCCAGTTGGTGCCAGTTCGCGCCAAAGATTATGTGATTGGCGCGTAGTGGCTCGCTGTGGCGCCGAATTAATGTCCGCTCGGCATGTGTCGCCAAGTGGAATAAACTGGGTGCCATATGGCGTGCGCCAAATGCCACCCGGCTTGCTCCAAAATGTTGCGCCAGTTCGCGCCAGTTTGCGCCATTACACGGTCATTTGATTCCAAAATTCACCCTGTTGGCGCCATTCGCGCCAATAGACGGCTACTTTGCGCCACTTGGTGATTAGTTTGTGCCAAAGGTCGCCAAATTGGTTTGAACTTGCCGCCGCTTGGCGCTACTTGCCGACTAAATAAATACCGGCCATTGGCTACCTGGTTCAGACCCTCCTCAGCTGCTGTATGAACAACATCTCTACTAAATATTTACAATTTTGATATGTCTGAGGCTTTTGATAATGTTGGAGTGATGATGCTGCTCCATCAGAAGATGATGAGAGATTCTGAGGTGGCCACTGCCTATCAACTTATGCTGGCCAATCCTGAAGAAGAAGAGCCTCCTAAGAAGAAAAGGAAGCACAACTTTTGGTTTAGACCCATGCTCCACCCAGTTGAGGGCCGAACGTGGACAGTACCACACTTTGATGGAAGAGCTGAGTGAGAATGACAGGAGGAAGTTCAAGAACTACACCAGGGTGTCCCCAGAGATGTTTGATGACCTGTTGGTCAGGCTTACACCCCACTTGCAGAGAAAGGACACCCACATCAGGAAGGCCATTCCCCTGGTCTAAAGTTGTCCGTCTTCCTGCGCCATCTCGCCAATGGGGCCACCTATGCCGAGCTGTCTTTCAACTTCCGAATGGGCAAGGAAACCATCCAGAAGTTTGTCCCTAATGTAGCCAGAGCGGTAGTGGATGAGTATGCTGCAGAAGTCATCTCCCTCCCCACAACCAATGAAGGCTGGCTTGAGGTTGCAGGTGATTTTGAAGCCAGATGGAATCTTCCTCACTGTCTTGGAGGCTATGATGGAAAGCACATCCGTCTCCAGAAGCCCAACAAATCAGGCAGCCTTTACTTCAACTACAAGCAGTTCCTCTCGGTTGTCCTGATGGCTCTGGTAGATTCAAAGTACCAGTTCCTGTTGATCGATGTGGGTGGGGTTGGCCATCAGTCTGATGCCCAGATCTACAACAACAGTGAACTGAAGGAGTGCATTGAAGCTGGCACTTTAGGCATCCCAGATCCAGCTCCTCTTCCCCATGATGATGAAGAGCACCCTATGCCGTACTTCTTCGTGGGAGACTATGCCTTCGCCATGAGGACGTACATGATGAAGCCTTATGGCCGTCGTAACATGGACCAACAGCAGAAGATCTTCAACTACAGGCTGTCCAGGGCAAGGCGTGTGGTTGAAAATGCCTTTGGTATTCTGGCTCTGCGGTTCCAGTGCTTCCTTGGCCAGATGAGACAGGAACCAGACACAGTCCGCTTGCTCATTGAAGCTGCCGTCATGCTGCACAACCTCATCAGGAAGCACTATCAGGTATGGGACGTCCTAGAGCTTGGAGAACTGCCGCCATCACTGTGAGAAAGTCCTGCGATGCCGCCCTGCTGTTATAGGCGGCAAGTGGCGCCGAATGGCGGGCAATCAGGTGGCATTTGGCGCGAAGTAGTCACCAATCGGGTGCCGTTTGGCTCGCGTAGTGGCGCAAACAAGGTGCCCCTTGGCGCCAAGTGGCGCCATGTGGCGCGAAATCTCATTGGCGCAACTTGGCGCGCGCCATTACATTCCAGTGGATTCCAATAGGCGGATTGTTTGCGCCGAAGGGCGATATGTTCGCGCCATTTGGTGCCACTTGGCGGACACTTGGCGCTGATTGCTCGATGCAAGTGGCGCGACGAAAATTTCAAACACTTTGAAATTTTCTTGCCGCCACATTCAAATTTGGTGCCGTAATGCTAGGAGTCCACTGGGCCGGCGCCAGTTGGTGCCAGTTCGCGCCAAAGATTATGTGATTGGCGCGTAGTGGCTCGCTGTGGCGCCGAATTAATGTCCGCTCGGCATGTGACGCCAAGTGGAATAAACTGGGTGCCATATGGCGTACGCCTAATGCCAACCGGCTTGCTCCAAAATTTTGCGCCAGTTCGCGCCAGTTTGCGCCATTACACGGCCATTTGATTCCAAAATTCACCCTGTTGGCGCCATTCGCGCCAATAGACGGCTACTTTGCGCCACTTGTTGACTAGTTTGTGCCAAAGGTCGCCAAATTGGTTTGAACTTGCCGCCGCTTGGCGCTACTTGCCGACTAAATAAATACCGGCCATTGGCTACCTGGTTCAGACCCTCCTCAGCTGCTGTATGAACAACATCTCTACTAAATATTTACAATTTTGATATGTCTGAGGCTTTTGATAATGTTGGAGTGATGATGCTGCTCCATCAGAAGATGATGAGAGATGCTGAGGTGGCCACTGCCTATCAACTTATGCTGGCCAATCCTGAAGAAGAAGCGCCTCCTAAGAAGAAAAGGAAGCACAACTGGTGGTTTAGACCCATGCTCCACCCACAGTTGAGGGCCGAACGTGGACAGTACCACACTTTGATGGAAGAGCTGAGTGAGAATGACAGGAGGAAGTTCAAGAACTACACCAGGGTGTCCCCAGAGATGTTTGATGACCTGTTGGTCAGGCTTACAACCCACTTGCAGAAGAAGGACACCCACATCAGGAAGGCCATTCCCCTGGTCTCAAGTTGTCCATCTTCCTGCGCCATCTCGCCACTGGGGCCACCTATGCCGAGCTGTCTTACAACTTCCGAGTGGGCAAGGAAACCATCCAGAAGTTTGTCCCTGATGTAGCCAGAGCGGTAGTGTATGAGTATGCTGCAGAAGTCATCTCCCTCCCCACAACCAATGAAGGCTGGCTTGAGGTTGCAGGTGAATTTGAAGCCAGATGGAATCTTCCTCACTGTCTGGGAGCCTATAATGGAAAGCACATCCGTGTCCAGAAGCCCAACAAATCAGGCAGCCTTTACTTCAACTACAAGCAGTTCTTCTCGGTTGTCCTGATGGCTCTGGTAGATTCAAAGTACCAGTTCCTGTGGATCGATGTGGGTGGGGTTGGCCATCAGTCTGATGCCCAAATCTACAACAACAGTGAACTGAAGGAGTGCATTGAAGCTGGCACTTTAGGCATCCCAGATCCAGCTCCTCTTCCCCATGATGATGAAGAGCACCCTATGCCGTACTTCTTCGTGGGAGACGATGCCTTCGCCATGAGGACGTACATGATGAAGCCCTATGGCCGTCGTAACATGGACCAACAGCAGAAGATCTTCAACTACAGGCTGTCCAGGGCAAGGCGTGTGGTTGAAAATGCCTTTGGTATTCTGGCTCTGCGGTTCCAGTGCTTCCTTGGCCAGATGAGACAGGAACCAGACACAGTCCGCCTGCTCATTGAAGCTGCCGTCATGCTGCACAACCTCATCAGGAAGCACTATCAGGCACTGGACGTCCGCATGTTGGACCAGGAGGATGCCCAGCACAACCTCATCCCTAGAGCTTGGAGAACTGCCGCCATCACTGTGAGAAAGTCCTGCGATGCCGCCCTGCTGTTATAGGCGGCAAGTGGCGCCGAATGGCGGGCAATCAGGTGGCATTTGGCGCGAAGTAGTCACCAATCGGGTGCCGTTTGGCTCGCGTAGTGGCGCAAACAAGGTGCCCCTTGGCGCCAAGTGGGGCCATGTGGCGCGAAATCTCATTGGCGCTACTTGGCGCGCGCCATTACATTCCAGTGGATTCCAATAGGCGGATTGTTTGCGCCAAAGGGCGATATGTTCGCGCCATTTGGTGCCACTTGGCGGACACTTGGCGCTGATTGCTCGATGCAAGTGGCGCGACGAAAATTTCAAACATTTTGAAATTTTCTTGCCGCCACATTCAAATTTGGTGCCGTTACGGGCCACCACGCGCCAGTTGGGAGGCAGTTTGAGCCACTACACGCCACTAGGCACCTTATTGGCGACACTAGGCGCCACAGTAAATTACATTGGTGCAAACTGGCGCCAACTGGCGCCGGCCCAGTGGACTCCTAGCATTACGGGCCACCACGAGCCAGTTGGGAGGCAGTTTGAGCCACTACACGCCACTAGGCACCTTATTGGCGACACTAGGCGCCACAGTAAATTGCATTGGCGCAAACTGGCGCCAACTGGCGCGGCCCAGTGGACTCCTAGCATAACGGCACCAAATTTGAATGTGGCGGCAAGAAAATTTCAAAATGTTTGAAGTTTTCGTCGCGCCACTTGCATCGAGCAATCGGCGCCAAGTGTCCGCCAAGTGACACCAAATGGCGCGAACATATCGCCCTTTGGCGCAAACAATCCGCCTATTGGAATCCACTGGAATGTAATGGCGTGCGCCAAGTAGCGCAAATGAGATTTCGCGCCACATGGCGCCACTTGGCACCATCATCTCAGCATCTCTCATCATCTTTTGATGGAGCAGCATCATCACTCCAACATTATCAAAAGCCTCAGACATATCAAAATTGTAAATATTTAGTAGAGATGTTGGTCACAGCAGATGAGGAGGGTCTGAACCAGGTTGCCGATGGCCGGTATTTATATAGTCGGCAAGTAGCGCCAAGCGGCGGCAAGTTCAAACCAATTTGGCGACCTTTGGCACAAACTAATCACCAAGTGGCGCAAAGTAGCCGTCTATTGGCACGAATGGCGCCAACAGGGTGAATTTTGGAATCAAATGGCCGTGTAATGGCGCGAACTAGCGCAAATTGGCGCAACATTTTGGAGGAAGCCGGGTGGCATTTGGCGCACGCCATATGGCACCCAGTTTATTCCACTTGACGACACATGCCGAGCGGACATTAATTCGGCGCCACAGCGAGCCACTACGCGCCAATCACATAATCTTTGGCGCGAACTGGCACCAACTGGCGCTGGCCCAGTGGACTCCTAGCATTATGTTAAGCCCCTCTAAAATGTTCGGTGCCCAAAAAATGTGATGGCAAAATTTCTCTTAAATTGTATTATATTGTGAACGAGGATGTTATTTAATTCACATTACTGCAAGGATTGTCAAAACAAAAATGTTTAGAGTCGAATATCGATGAAAGAATACAACATTTAGGTTTTCTGCGTGCAACAGAAAAACCCAAATTATGTATTATTTTATCCATATATGACTTAAAGACATTTTTTTTTTTTTTTTTTTTTTTTTTTTTTTAGGGGGGGGGGGATTTTGGCCGAAGTGTGTCTTAAATGACATCCTTTTTGCATTAAAAGGACTTGGTAACATTGTTCAGATAAGAGAAAGTGGTGCCAAGGTAGTGACTTCACTGCTGGTTGTACAATTAAACATAATCTAAAAATTTGAGTGAAAAAGGACCATTATTAATGATACAAATGGGGGAAAACTGATCTGATCGATTCTTTAATTCTTTAAACTATATTATTACAATTTAATTACATTTCAGGTGAATGTAAATCGTCACAAAGCAATAAATTAGCTCTATATATACAATCTAAGACATTTAAGTGTTGTAAGATTTTTATTATGTTGTTTGTGCATGCCATACACGCCATTGCTACTATGTTACAGTCCTCTTCTTTTCCTCTCTTTTTTCTCTCTCTCAAAGTTCTCTATCCTACTCTCCTCTTTGCCTATCCCTTTCTTCCTTTCTTCCTTTCTCCCATTTATAATGTATAATCATATTTGTGTATTCGGACGTACCCATTACAAGCTATGCTTATCGGGTTTCGCGCCTTCTTCCTTGTAATACAAGTTCTTTAATTATATTTATGTTCCTACTTATAAATTGTATTGTTTGGAAGAAAATAAATGTTCATTTGAATTGAATTGAATTGAATAGCCTGTTTTTTTAAAATGAAAAACGGGTTGGGAAAATGAAAAAAATGGTTGGGATAATTTACTGATAATCACTGTTAGAGGGTGTTACACAGTGACGCCTTCAAAGAAAACCATAGATACCTTTGGGTTTTGAGAATTTGTTCAGGATTTTTGTTTTCATCTCAGAAGGTTAGTACAGTAGAAGGAATATAGTAAGTAACATTTTATACAAAAATTAGACAATTTTTTCATCAACCTTCAACAATGATACCAATTCACTTTAAGATATCATTTAAGTGAAATGTTGCCGTCAAATTGTAGGTGAATTTTGGGCTTCAAGCACTTTAGAGGGGCTTCACATTCCAAATGTTGCACAACAACGGACTGCCCGATGGAGAGGGGAAAGTCCCGTTGAATTGTTAAGACTTGCGGACTTTAATCCTATTGGTAATGTATTTAAAGAAAATGTTGAGTTTTGTTAAAGAGGGAAAATACTTTGTGAGATTTTTCAATCTTTTAAAGTCGTGTAATTTTGAAAAATATCATAGTAGAAATATCCAATGTAAACGGAAATTGTTCCCGAATGTCCGCGTTTCTTAAATATGACGAGGAATAGCTGAAAATGTTTTAACCAAATATTTATGTGTAGTCCCATATACCAAATTATGTGTTCAGTGCATGTTATCTTCAGCAAAAAGTGTCAATAAATGTTCATGTTCATCATTTACAAGCGTCGCAGTACACCATAAGGATTATGCACTACATTTCAACCTTTTCCAAGTGCTTCCAGATAGTATCCCTCAAAATGCAATCGCATGACTAGTAATATACCTTATCATGAAGCAATGACTTCACCGAACATAAATATCAATGGAACTGAAAGCACACTTTGATATTGAGTAGTTCCTCAGAATTAGTATCACGTACAGACTTATGTTACGATATAGTTCCTCTTGATCCTTTCGAGGTGAAGTATTGTACAGCCTCGTTCAGATGTAAGGCGGTAAACCGCGACGTTATTTCCTATTATGACGTGAATACACTTCACTTGTATGTATCTTATAACACAGAGCACAGTGAACACGTGCACGAACTTTGTTGCGTGCAGTTATGATTCATTTACACATTTTTAAAAAAGAGGGAAAACGATAACAACCACCATTCTGATAGAATTCAACAGGGTATACACTCTAGTACATGTGCGTCAGTCAAACCGCCAAACCGAGTTTATACCGACACAATCTCAGCCATTGGTGTTGATCTACATTTGCCATTCCTTAAAAGGAGAGAAATGATGAATGCCCTTGTGTAAGTACTTGCCATATGCCCTCACGGTGACCATAACGTACAAATACTCCCTAGAGGGTAGAGATGGTGCACACTGTGTGTGAATGAATCAGATGACAGGGGTAAGTATATATGTAAAGCGCTTAGAAACGGTATTGCGTATTAAACGCTACATAAATCTTGATTATTAGTATTAGTATAATTATTATTAATGTCATTTTCTGTTTGGTCTGTTTTTCAGTCTGGTGTTCGTATAATTGGTGTGACTAAGGTAAGCCAGAATGAAACAAGTTTGCTACTTGAATTTCGGAAACAAAAAGAAAGAGGAAGTGAATTAGAATATAAGCAACACTACAATCAGCACTCTACAATTCAGTTTTTTTGCAGGTAAATATTTGATCGACAAGATTGTCTGTGACGTACAATCTGGGTCAATCTCCCATTCTGGTGGTTTCGTTCAAAGGCCAGTATTTTTATTTTTTACTTCCCACTTCCCCCATTGCTTACATATTCTTTACGAATGCACACATTTTCTCGTGAACTTATTTCTTATCTTTTGATTTATTGTGTGTATGTATTCTGATATATGGTTTGTGCTTTGTACTCGTAGAATATTGTTGAAATTGAATTTTTTAAAAATCTTTCCTACTTTTCCTACAGCCCCGTTCCTTTTGATTTTTTTCTTCTCTTGTTCGTATATTGAAACTGAATTAGCCAACTCTTTCCTTCTCCCTTTCTATGTTCTTCCCCATCTTATGATGTATTAATGTTGTACATTATCATGCATTCTTCCTCCTTTATTCTTCTGCTATTTAGATCAAAACCATGCTCATATGTACACATTGATTATTCTAGTATTCCCCTATACACCTCTCTCTCCGTCTCCCCGCCCCCTCTCTCTCTCTCTCTCTCTCTTCATCGCTCATAATAGACTCTTAGACTAGCTATTTCCACAACTGCCATACTCCCGGGTTCTACCCCCTCCCTCCCCCTCCCTCTCTCTCTCTCTCTCTCTCTCCCATACGCGCCCACACAATCACGTCAATCATTACGGCATACATTTTCTCTTCCTAGTTCTAAACTAATCATAGATTTAAAGGATGTTCTTCGCTTTTATTCCTCCTTCTTGTTTCAAACAAGGCCACGTTTCTTTGTTATTCTATTTTCTTCTGTCAGGCAAATAGATTTCATAAATAATGTACCAATTATCTCTTGTTATGTGGAACAAGTTAGCAAGGTTTATTTTCAGTTTTAGAGACGATTGTTCATAAAAGATTTATCGAATTATAATACAGAAGTAAAAATGTTAGGCTTATGGTGATCATAATAGCCGCACGACGCCTGTTTAAAAATAATTAACAAGTGTTCACACTAAGAACTTCAAAGTTAATAAAATGAGTGAACGTTGCAGGTTATATAGTTTCTATGAGTAGTAGCCATAGAAATATCCCTTAACATGCCCCCAAAATGATTATTATACCGTGTGAGTCCAAAAAAAGTTTACACCTAGAAAATTGCTAATTACTTTGGAAATCATTTATGAACCGTAAAATATTATACATCTTTTAAAAGAGTGTTTTATGATAAATCATTTGGTACCACTTTTGTGTGATATGTGTTCATGCTTGGATGAACAGTAGGCATTGTTTGCGAGAGTGCAAAAATCGACTTGCGCCAAAGTTATGCCTATAGTGCGTATTCTGTTGGCATTAGCGGAATGAGAGAATGAATTGAATGTATCAAATGAAATGCATTGCATATGCTTTTTGCAGAAGCAAAGTCACACACGCGCGCGTAAAATGTTCGTTGATATTTGATATTCGAAATTTGATATGTGTGGCATGAATAATCTTGTTAGGGATGTTATTTCGATCTGCAGAGACCGAATAAATACCCAAATCCCAATTGTTTTATTCAAACATCACATAAGCAACTTTGGCGCAAGTCGAATTTTGCACTCACGCAAACAATACCTCCTGTTCATCCAAGCGTGAACATATACCACAAAAAAATGTACCAAATGATTTGGGATAAAACACTATCATAAGATGTATAGTCATTTAATGTTCGCAGATGATTCTTTAAATAACAAGTAATTTTCTAGGTGTAAACTTTTTTTTGACTCACACTGTAGTGAATGCAGTATCAATGTAGATATGTTGTAGGAAACTTTGGCAAATTAAACATTCAGTGTTGTGTCGTTTAGGATTTCAAAGTTTGTGGCATAACATTTTCTTGAATCTAAAGCTTAACTAATAGGAAACGAAATATGACTAATAAATCTATACCAGTAACAAATCACTGGTATCACAATAGACAGAATGTATTCTCTAGTACAAACATTTGTTTGCACCACTGTGAGGTCTCGGGAGACTTCATATGTTGCCATGAGATAATCCATATAATAATAATAATAAAGTGTATTTATGTAGCGCATAATAAATTGTAAATTTCTCTATGCGCTTTACAGTTGTATACAATCATAACAATTTGAATATACATAAACAACATTAATACAACAATAAATAACAAAATAGATAGGCTAATGACAAAAAATATTTATGAGAAAGTAAACCCATTAATGCACCTATAATTACACATACACAATTAACATTACATATAACAAATTCAACAAACGGACAGACACTCATATACGAATGCAAATCATGTAAGGTGTAGTTTTGATCAGTCTCGAGGGGTTCCTGCAAAGCTTCAAGTTATATTTTTAATAAATTGCTCTAAATTTGTGATTATTAGTACTTAAGGATAAATTTAAATCTCTACATAAACTTTGCATTGTGTTTTTAAAGCACTTTTTCTAAATAAATCACTTAAAAAATTGTATAAGCTTTACTCTGTCCAGCAGGTTGTATCCCTGATTAAAGATTATTTAACAATAAATCAGAAACGTGATCATTTATAGCTACATGCGATAGTCGTGCACATGATGAACAGCTTCTCTGTTCCTTAACTGAATAAGCACAGTTGATGCCCTTAACAAAATATGTTAGTTTTGTAAATGTAGAAAGTATATTTGTCTCATTCCGGATCATGTGCATGAATTCCATAAAGAAGGCTCAAAGACTAAGTCCACTCCAAAACTAATTTGCTTTTAATAGATGCAGTAATCGAGAGAAACAGAGCAAAACAACTTCGAGAAAAAATCGGCTAACCAATAAGGAACTTAAGAATTGTTGAATAAGCATGAGCAAGTATGTAACAATGGTCTGGTTATCAGTTTGTGACGTCATGTTCTTACCATTTATCAATCGCTTTTATATTTTAATCCCAATAATATCCCTTGTTATCCCCAAAACTTGATTTCTCCATGCCTTTACCCAGGTAAACTAATTTGAATGACACTGTGTGCATGACATTTCACAAAAGCTTTATGAACTCAGAAGAATTGATTTTATTTTCTGAATATTGTATGCTCTTAATTATTGATTTTCATAAATAGTTTATCAAAATTGAAAGTGTACATGATTTAACTGAGAAAAAAATTATAATCATGCTATCACACAAAAACATATTACTATCAATATAACTTGGATGCTGTTGTGAAGAAACAGGTTTCTTAGGGAGGGGGGGGGGGAGGAATGGGAATTGTATTATCAACATGAAGAAAACAATTGGTGGATAGTGAGGCAATGACGTCACAGACTTAATATCTTAAATGAACTTGTACAAACGAAGATCGTAAAAAAGTACTGTCGCGGACTCAATATGTTATTTTTTACAAAAGGAAAAGCAAAGTGATGATGTTAAATAAAAAAAAAAAAGAAGCTTGTTAGTTGTAATTACTTCTTTGTTTTATATCCACAATGTAAGGAGGATAGACAGAAAGGGGCAGATAGAGAGTGCGAGAGAGAGAGAGAGAGAGAGAGAGAGAGAGAGACAAAGAAAGAGAGAGAGAGAGGGGTTGGGCGAACGTCGTTTCGCCTCCATTACCAAATAATTAACATATGGTGTTGTTGTTGTTGTTCCTTGGTTTTAAGGCTGACCAATCTGCTTCTGCTTCATCTGTTCTTATATCCCCCCTAATGTTTGAAGTACAAAACAGAGTTTAAAGATGATAATATTACGACATACTTCTGTTACATCCAAGTATTTCATAAACGCTTAAAGGGAAAATTGAGTTTTGTTGCAGAGGGCGCTACTCAAAAAGATTGTTGTGAGATAGTGATAAGCTGAGTGTCAAATCTGAAAGAACATATAATTTAGATGACAAAATCATCTTTGTTCAATCCAAATCAATTGAGAGACGTCGTTGGTTGTTGGTTAGTTGGTTATTTTAACTGACTGCTAAGAAAGCGTAAATACTTGTAAGTAAGCAACCACACGGCCGACGGCTTTAGGTCCTCTCCGAGGGACCTGGTAATGAGGATTAATGCCTTACCAAAGGGCACTAGCGCATCGCCTTGGTGGTTTCGAACCCGGGTCACCGGATTACGAGACCACTGCTCTACCGACTGAGCTATCGCGCCTTCACGTCTGAAATATCCATAAATATAAATATTTCTAATAGTTGTGGTGCCCCACAAATATTCGATAATTTGAACCAGCCATAGTGCCTTATACGTTTTATTCCAGCCATGCCGATGTGAGCTTTGTGTTGGCTTTTTCGTGTGGGGTATAATAAGCACAACCATCCGGCCCGTGTATTGTTTTGTAATAATCAATTAATTCATTAACGGTCACCGATTTTTTTTTCTTTTCTTCTTGAAAGTGGAGCTGAATTGGTTTGATCGTGATGGCTAAAATTATCTTCATAGCAATTGTAGGTCATTACAGATAACTAGAAATGTCATTAATAACAATAAGAACAATAACTATGCACTGTGTAGGCATTTGCGGTCTGAAACAAGGACTCAGCTATCCCTTTAACAGTAGAATATCCATTGTACCCTGGTTCATAGGATTAAATGACAATGAATATTACTATATTGATCATTTATATCTTTTTATTCGATTGCTTGCACGTACCGAGTTCAAATTCGACTTTTTCAATGATTGAGAAATAATCGCTTCAATCATTAGATTCAAATTCATGTAAAATTATATCTCACCCTTGAAATCTGTACAATCTAGCACAAGGGAAGTTTGGAACATTCCCGATATTTTCTTTCAAACTGTTTTAGAACGATTGATGCACTTTACAAATTAACAACTATGTTATGATAACAACCGTGCAATATAACATCTATTGAATATCATGTGACCAACAATCCTCCAATCAAATGACAAGGATCCACGTAGGTGTTGTATAAGTTATGACAATATTGCCCATAGCACATGGTAGCCTTTGGAAGACATACACCATGATGTGAATGGTATAATATATACAACGAATAGTACTGAACTGAATTAAATTTCATCTACGCTTTTGTAAAATTCATTCGCTATCAAGTTAGTTGGCACTGAATGGAATTCGGTGTTTTGATACATCTCACCGTCCCCCTCTCCAACCACCGCATCGTTCATATTATCAGCACGGGAAGTAGGCGGGGTTACTGTACCGTAGAGTTCGTTGTCGACCATTGAGTCATCTTCCTCATAAGTTTCATAGACGTTCCCGTCAGGGTTTTCATAAACGGCGTCATTTTCCTGATCAGCCACCGCGCCGTGCTTGTGTGCGCGAGAAGTTATCGGGGATGGAGCACCGTAAAGCTCGTTGTCAACCATAACCTTTTCATCTTCATAACCTTCATAAGCGTCCTCATCAGTTTCGGGAGCACCGCTCTTGGGATGACCAGGTTTTGGACGTCCAGGACTCCGATGAGATGTAGTTATGGCGTGGTGTTTCGCTACCTTATGATCAGTAGAGTTATGATTCAATGATGACGGGCTCACAGTTTGTTCATCACTTGTTCCATATAAAACATTATCCACGAAACCATCTTCGGTATCAGTTTTATACCAACCATTCGAACCCTTGATGACAGAGGGTGTGTCGGAATCCCCAAATCCATCATTTTGATCGCTGTCTGGCTCAAGCGTTAGATAATATGGTGCGTGAGGATTACTGTCTGCTGGCTTGCTATCTTCGTAGCAGTTTGCAACCGCGGCATAGTTCTCCATTTCGTTTTCATCATCGGGTGAGACAGGTTTAGCCGCACGACGCCTGTAGGAAAATCAGTACCAAAGGGAACACACTAAAACTTCAAAGTTAATTAAATCAACATACGGAAGCTCTGATATATAGGAGTGACCTTTTTCAAAATAGTAAATTAACGATTTGACCTGCTTGATCGAATTCTTACACTGTTCGATATATCGTGTTATAAGTATTGATTATAATGACGAAACTTGTAAATGTTGATTTAACATTTTAACACAATTATACATACGTAACGTAAAAATACAAAGGATTATCTTTTAAATTTTGTATTAATTTCTTTTGGTTGCATTTGGGGGTGTTACGGTCTAGTCGAATTCGTGGTAATATCAAAGGAATTAAGAATGGTTTGTTCAAACCATGACAATTGGCACAAAGGTCGAATTGTATATGCTAAACAGTCTTGGATATATATAGCATAGACTTGTTTTAATTTAACAATTTCTAAAGAAGAAAAAATACTCGCCGAAGCAAGGAATCTTAAAAATTATTTTTTATCAAAAGAGTGTGTTTTCGGTTAAAAACATTAAAGTTTCCTGTGCTGAAAAAAGTAACAGTTCATATATGAAATAATTCTGGACTGGGGGTGATTTTAATATTTTCAACATTGATCGCCAAATTAAAACATGCCTCCAAAATGTAAAAGTATAGAATCATGGTGAATTTAGGGCAAAGGTAAGAAAAGTGGCGTTACTGTGTACTAATAATGATAACTAATAATAAACTAAGATTATTTTTTTAACATACCTTCTGAACAAGACGGTGCTTAAAACGATTACCACTAAGATGAAGAGAATGACCACCGAGCTTCCAGCTGCAATAGCTTTCAAGAGAAATAATATAAAGATATGTATTTGTGTGTATATAAATAGCGGAAACATATTTCGTTTTCATTTAAAATTATTTCCTATTGAAACCTGTAACAAAGAAGCCCGTCATCTCTCCTGTGTTGAGTAGTCTTTATATACATGATCACTATATATTATATGAAGGATTGTATTTTGTAATAACTATTTCACAATGTTCTGTTTTAAACATCGGATTATATACATCTTCAATAAATGACTTTGAATGAAATAAGTGTATTATTTTCTTGTGATGTTTGAATGTTTGTATTTATGATTTTCTTCAAATTTATATCAAACAACGTTGTTTTTAAAGAACCGCATTTGACATGTCCCATTGCCGATTAGATATTGACGATAATAATAATTCTAATTCTCTGATAATCGCGAAGTTACTCACCTCCAGAAGGTAATGAATTCCCCTTTGGACTTTCTGTGATGAAAACGAAAACATTGGAATTATAGAACCAACAGTGAGAATCAAAACAAACCAAGATCACTTAGTTGTAATGTATTATAATTGAATATGCTACTCTAATTGATTTTCATAAATATTTGCTATCTGTATTAACTTTGCTAGTAATGAAGTAATACTATTGGCTACACGTCTTTTGTTTAACGTTTTTATATTTCTATATTGTACTATTTAAATATACTTGTACATGCTTATTGTTTTACTTTGTAAATCTCAAAGTGAAACCTCTGTTTATTATGCGCTCAATAAATCTATATATCTTTATTATTATTATCATTATTATTATTAATAAATAAGTAATGTAGAACCAAAAACATTTACTATCTCGTATACCAATCATAGCTATTTAAGACCGACACTTATTTAAATATGTCACCAGTTGCGGGTTGTCAACCCTCAGTAGCTCTTCAGAGCAAGCAAAATATGTACAAAACAGTCGACCATAGTCAGATAAAGCTCTCAGTCGTGATTTAATCATTTCGCGTCAATTTTGATGTGGAACAATCGATATATACTTAAACACTTCATGCCCAACCAGGTTTCTGGGTTTACAAAAGGAAAAAAAACATTGAGCAAAAACAAATAGTAAAGTGCTCTAAAAGTTACGATTTTAGTAAGCATTGTCTTTTTGCATTAAAAGGAAGCTTTTATTCCAAATCAAAATAAGGAATTTTATTTCTTGAAATTAGGACACATTCGAGAGCTACATTCTAAAACCATAAAATTTACGTCTTTTATATTTTGAAGGGCAAAGGAGTAGCATTTTTAAACCGGTAGATGAACTCTTTTATCAAGCTTTATTTAGCATTTATACTGTTGGATCTAACATGCTACAAGTGTAATCTACTATTTTGGGAATGGTGACTCTCATCGGCCCTTTCAAACGTCGATTTAATATGTTGAGCTTTTAGAGTGGCAGGGTGGAAATATGATCACGATGCAATAAGCAAGTACTTCTAGATTGAATTTAAATCAATAATAATTTATGTTAAGTCATAATAGAATGGCTATCGCAACTGCAGGCCTTGTTTACGAGCGGATAGGGGTGGGGTTAGATGTAGACGGTAGGGTTTTTGACTTCTTAATTCGTGGACCAATTTTTTGAAGGAAGAAACGAGGGATTACCCCCTGTGATCCATGGCTAAGCTTTTCTTTAAAATTGTGCCAAGAGCTCTTAAATATATTCAAACCTGTGGATTTTGTAGAAAACCATGTTGTTAGTGCTATTGATGTTAGTAGCGATGTTGATAAAGATGCCGTCGTTGTCAATGACATTTCAAAATCAAGAAAAGAGAACAAATGATAGTATCCGATATAAAATAAAATGTTAGTAAACTAAAGCAAATGTTGTGATATCATTTTCTAAAATAATCAAATCTAAATATAGATGTGGTTTTATCATGCACACAAGCGGTAAAATCATCGGGGTAAATCTAAATGAAAGTTGAAAGAAATCAGGACCTTTTTGATGATAAGCTCATTGTCAGTTATTAAGGATCATCTTTTCCAGGAATATCTTCCTTTCATATTCTCTTTCTCATGCTTTAAGTACATTGCTACTTTATTTATATAGATACCTGCTGAAATTCAATTAAATATAATTATACAGGGAACATAATTCAAATATTAAGAAAGTATTCGAAGTGATTCAATGTAACTATACATATAAGCCCGAGGATTAGATCATGCAAAAATAGTATCGTAAATCAACGAAGACGATCTCATAAGCCCCGTGCAACACTTTTTGAAACGTGCTAACATGGCAATGATTTGATTTTGAAGGCTTACTTCAAAACATCGGATCATCGTGTTCGGTCGGGTGGTCGCGTTACACAACCTTTTGTGAAGCTAAAACGGAAGATCATGTAAAGATGCACGTTTAATAACTATTAAGGACGCGACCTTTCGTAGCTTTGCCGTAGGATTAGAATAAAGTGTCAGGTAAATTGGACCCGATTATTGGACCCGATTATTTGAAATGTCGGTAGGTTATTTCACAAACATTCCCACCGACAGTTCGTAAATAAAGGGGCATGTTTTCGCAAAAGGTCGGGTAACGCGGCCACCCGACTCGACAGGATAACTCGATGATTCGAAGTAAGCCGTTTTTTGTGGTCGTGTTTAGAACAGATTAATATCTTGATACAATGTTAAACCTGTTTGTGATTCTGTGCTTTGCAGAGAAGCTTGCGTTGTAAACGTCAATGGTGTCGTAAGCCTTATCTCTGAAAAAATGAAAAACAATATCTATCTGTTAGGTTCAACATAAAATAAAAGTCTTCAAATAGCAGTTAGACTAGAGTTGCAAAATAAAAAAAACAGGTAGTAACAGTTTTATGATGAAATATAAACCTACAACTTTTTTCTTATGGCAGTTGGATTATATTAGTAAAGTAAATGTTAGTTGTGGCTCTTGCATTGAGGCAGGAAAAGCTCTGGAAGATTTTTTTGTAAAAAAACAAAATGATCGAAGTACAATGGGTAGGTCGGCTTTAGCTCCAAAAATCGTAGGGCTCAGTCCACTCAAGAAATAAATCCTACCAGGTACCCACTTACTACGATATTTGAATAGATTGTGGAAAGCGTAGATCAATGTCTTGCCGAAGGAAGTTGGGATGCGGCAGGGATTCGAATCCCGAACCATACCGTGTTCTCTGTCAGAAACCCTAACTACTAGTCCACAACACATATATCTTAGATGCCTTACCTTTGTCACAGGTGGAACCAGTGTAGTGTGGGGTACATGTACATGTGAATGATGATATATCTACTTCACTGCAGGTACCTCCATTCATACAGGGGTTACTGTAACATTGGCCGAGTGCTGGAATAGAAAACAAAAAAGAAAATATCAAGAACATGAGAAGACATTGATAACTGAAATCATTGTCCTTCAATTAGAATTATTGCTAGAGTGGGCTTAATTGTTCTTTGAAGTCGCATCACAATGCTGCTACATTAAAAAAACTATAAGACTCTTTTACTTGTTTTTTTTATATTCACGACAGCTCAGTGGTAGAGCAGTGGTCTCATAACTGGAAGGTCCGGGGTATAAACCAAGCCGATGTGCTAGTATCTTTTAGTAAGGCATTAATCCCCATTACCACGACCCTCAGAGAGTCATTAAAGCCGTCTGTCATCTAGTTACTTATTTCCAAAGTATACAGTGCTTTTTAGCTATCAGGTAAAACAAATCATCTACCTGCCCCATGTACAAGGGTATCTTGTTTTCAATGTACTGTAGAGTTTATCCTGTATAAAGAACACAGAATAGATGAATAGATAAATAAATAATTTTACCTGAACAGGTAAAGTTAGGTGTACTCCAATTGCCTGTATGCTGACAGAAGCTGATTGGTTCATTATCAGGAATATAACCATCCTGACAGGTGTATAGAGCTATATCTTGATACACTGATCCTTGCATCATAATGGAGGCAAGTGTGACATTTGATGGGCTTCCCTCACATTTGACAGCTGTTCAGGAAACAGAAAAGACCGGATAAATATCATGTCATTATTTATATTTCAAAGAAGGGATGCTTTTGTTTCTTTTTACATTTAAACATAGTGTTAGTACAATGTTCAAAGTAATGCTGTTTAATTATCACTAGCTCTTAGCTGAGAATAACTTATTGTAATCCTTCATGAATAACAACTTTATTGACGGCAATAATGTTCGAAGTTTCGACGTCGCCTTTCTTCATGATTTCAGTATTAAACAGATTTTCTGCCGCATATTACTGAAATGTGATAGTTTTAAACCTCCGTCTTTAAGAATGACGTAGTCAAATGTTTATGAATTTCGAAAGATCATCTGTAAACGTTGGCACAGTCCTCACATGAGTTTTCAATAACAGTATATGATATATAGTACTTCATTCACTTGACTCTCATTTCATTCGATGAGGGTTCGGATATCAAACCGGCATAAATGTCCTTTGGCAAGACATAAATCCACATTTGCCAGTATCCAGCCAGGTGTAAATGGGTATCTGGCAATTGCTGGGGTAATACAACTTCGAAGGCCTACATGAACACGAGGGAGAGCAGTATTAATGCTGAAGCGGCTTCTCTGTGGGTAAAGATGATGCAGTTATTTGTTCTTAGTTATTAACATAACAATCACTTTACCTTCACAAGATGGTTTTGAATTATTCCATGCTCCATTATTCATACACCTTAAAATGCTTTCTCCAGATAATGTATAGCCCTCCTGACAGGTGAAATGAAGAGTAGCATTGACAGAGTAAGTTGTTCTGTCATCTGGTAAACGATTACCATGCAAAGGTTCACCTGGGTCACCGCAGGCAGGAATTCCTGAAAACAAATGGAATAAAATTATAATATCGCTATAAATCCTGTCCATTCGTGCTCTCATTTTTGGCAAAGAAAACTTTAGATAATTAATGTCAATAGAATTAAATTGCAATTAACTGCAATCCCACTAACGAGACCAACATCAACCCAGCAGTAGAGCAAACAATACTTTAATTAGTTATAATATTATAATATAAATAATTCATGTTGAATTGCCAATGTTTGACGTTGTAGCTGAGGTAGTAGGTGATGTAATATGATAATCATATTCAATAATTCAAACAGTTATTTATAGGAAAGGCTAGATCAGTGCATATTTTTCAAATTATTTTTTCGAACACCTTGATTGTTTGTTATCACAACTTGCAATTTTGGAGTTAAAAGTGAAACTTTTACAGTATCTGAATAATTATAATAATTATAATAATAATAGTGGGTTCTTGTATAGCACTCATGTCAGTCACATTTGATCCTCCTGGCGCTCCCGATTATTGTTTAAATGTTTAAAAGAAACTGCCAACATGTATGACGGTGCATGCACATTTATATAACCATGGTAACACATTGATAGGTATGATATAGATGGTTTTGTTATCTATAATTTACTAACCTATTTGACATAACGTCCGTCGTGTTTCTCCACAAACTGAATCATCCCACTGGTAGTCATTATTAATCTGCATTTCTACACAGTGACGGTTGACGTTATTAGGTCTATTCGAGCGCCATGCATCATAGATGACTCGAGTTTCTGAAGATGGGGAGATAATGGTTAGGGCTACTATGTACATGTGATATCAACATGGAATAATTCTTTGTTGTGGTTACACACTAATGAAGAAAACCTTCAAGATAAATTTCACTCCTTTCAATTATCTTCTTTCATTTATGTTCATTGCCTCCCTTTGAAAACATCGTTATTTTGTATCGGTGTCTTTACCTGTCTTCACTTTGACATTGCAAACGGAAATTTGAGGGGGATTAATTTTCAGGGCAATTAAAACTGCAAGTGTACATAGAACATGACTTGTGGGATTATACCAACTTTATGAACGTACTACTGACAAATGTCTATGTGAAGCAGGAAAGAGGCCATTTTCCCAAATACTAAATTTCCAACAAAGAAAAAAATAAAGGTTTTTGACGTTTCAGTGAAGGAAACTATTGTCAAAAAGTACTAAGACTACCATTAAATCGAAAATCATGGACAAATATTTTCCCTAAAGAATTCCCCAGAAACAAAATCATGCTCGACCGCAACACGGTTCAGAAGTGAAGAGAAGGGACAACGGAGTTTACCTATTTCATTACCGGCAAAGCCTAACAGAGAAAACCTACAAGCCAAATCCAAAATATCATCAAGCATACAAATCTTTGAGTAGATTTAAATATGTGCATTATGAAAAACGTGGCCACAAATAAAGTTCAATGGGTACAATGGTTTGTATAGAAATGTCAAGGTCATTGCACCCCTTGGTCTGAATTCACAAAGAAAGTTTGTCGAAAAACCTAGGTTTATGTGCGTCATAATGATGCGTTTCAGACTAAGGTTCAGACAAACCTTGTGAATTCAGGCCCTTATGTCTATCTGTTATAAAGGAGTGTTATAAGGAGTTAGGAGAGCGCCTAACTCCTTTCTCTTATATATGATCTGGCTTAAGAGCGTGGACTAGTGGCTTGTTTATCCTAATTCTATAGGTAGGATGAACAGGTTCTACTTACTGTCTACCCAATACCAGGACCGTAATGAATCGTCGTCATCATAACCACCAATCCACCAGGCTGTGTTTTCTCCTACAACATTGTTCTCCTTCAGGTACAAGGCTTGCTTTACCAACAAATCGTTAGTGCTTTCATCAAGTATTTCAGTCAGAAACCCTCCTCGTTTTGTACATTCAGCGTCTCCATCAGAACAGCTTTTAGAAACGTTTAAGAATTGGAAGCAGTTGCCTATGTAGTCTAATACCATGTCGGATTGATCTAGTCCAGCGTTTTGGCAGGATTTATCTAGACATAATACCGAGAAGAAACATTTCACTTTATAGGCTTTACTACTATGTTCTACGTATAGAAGCATCTGCTAATTGTACAGGAATGTTTCAGAATATTTTATATGAATGGATGAATGAATTAAATTGATCATAAATGTTTTACGGGTTAGTTTTAAGCTGTAAGAAGATGTACCGAGGTGCAGGGGCGAACAGTCCCCAGTATACCTATGAATTTATGTAATATGCTTACAGATACTATGTCCCTTTTGCAGCCAACATCAAATTCTGTAGAACTTTGCAGGAATTATGAATATGTCATGTATGTCCTATCTGTGAAATTTAAACGTTAGCAGTGTCCTAATATTCAAATTATGCAAGGAAACCCGTTTACTTGCTAGACTTCACTGTCAGACACTATTGAGTGAATGACTGGCTTTTTTCATATTTGGTAATAACATACATAAAATGAGCTGTAAAGGGTACATGAGCATGTGTCTACATCAATAACCCACTTCTTGTAATGACCAAAATTAAAATGATTGAATCTTTGCGCAGCATAAAACATACGACCATTTGATACAATGGTCTGAAAAATCAGACTATTACTTACAGGGTCTATAGCTCCTAAGTCGATTCGACAACTAATAGTCGTTATTTTCCCACTTATAGACATTTCAAAGCCCCCTTTTTTTAGGGAAGTTCTAAATTAGTATTGTCTTTCAATTGCCGTTGGAATTTAACTTTTTCATTTTGTTTGGCCTGCAAATGGGACATAGTACATTTAGGTATATATTCTTATTTAGCATGCTTATATACATACTACATAATAATAATACATCTATAATTCTATAATACTTTTTTAAGTAATGTATGTGTATGGCTATTGTCTACTTCTTTATCAATGTTGTAAATCATTGACAATGCGGCCAATGGCTGAGGGAAAATGATGACCAAAAAAAATTGCGAGAACCTTTTTTTTAGGTATTCCATTTGGAGACCATTTTATCAAGAGAATACCTCTCGCCACGCCCCATAATTATACCATCTAACCTGATTAACATTATTCTTGTTTGGCAAAAAAAATAAAAAAAAGTGTTATTTACCATACTGACACAAGACGCCATTATTATTGTCCGGTGATCTAGGATTCCATGTAAACTCCGCTGTATCAGACTGATATGAAAGTGCAATACAATCGCTTTGGTTTGAAACCGGAAATGCCTCATGCCAAAAGAAACGTTCGATGTACTCGGTACCTAATAAAAACAATTTGATAAACACAAATATAAGACAGGCCCATATCTAATAATTTATTTTAGACCGCCGTGAGCGTTAGTGCCTGTCGTATATCTGCGCTATATATAGCCATTATTTCCAAGATGATTAAACATGGATTTGATTTGTTCACCTCAAAATGAAGGCTATTATACGTAGATTATAAATAAAAATCTAAACTTTGGCGAAACGATCTCCATCTATGTAGGTCTCATATTTGTAGAAAAGTCGAGGTCTAGTAGAGGATCGATACATGAACAAGTTGTGAATTGCATGGTAAGTGGTTCGAATCTCTGTCACATCCCTAATGTCCTCTGTCAAGACATTAATCTACAAGCCACTCTCCACCCAGGTGCAGTAGTTGGGTACCCGCAGGAAGAAATTCCTTGAATAGTTAAATGCCTCATCATAGTAGCTCTGCTAAAGCCAAGGTAATATGTTGATGGTTTGTAAAGCACAGTAGACTAATTCTCTATAGCAGTTGTGCTTGCTATGCATGAATAATAATATGATAATAGTGATAATATTCTTGGTTTGTATACTTCTTTATATATCGACAATGTCTCTAAGCGCTTTACAAATATATTGTAGGGTTTCCCGTCCATTTTAAAACTACTTCATTAAATTTCGTTTTTGTTTTCGTTAAAATTTTCCCCCAAACCCTCCTAATTGGGCACATCGCATAGTCAAATTCGTCTGTGGTCATTCATTTTCGAACTTTGTTCAATCAGTTTCATAATTTTACATCCAATTTCGTCGGAGTTAAATCTAGTTCATCCACGGCTGCCAACGTACAATTGCACGAATCAGTTTCGTGATTTTGCAATCGATTTCGTCAAAGCGTCATTAGAATTCGTCACTCGTTCTTTGTAATGTCTTGTCTATGCGACGAATTTGAATTTATTTCTTTTGAAATTGATTGTACAAACACGAAATTGATTATTACATTCCGCAGCGGACCGCCAGGTGAGAGGAATTCGAATGACATCTGATAAAGATTAATGGACAAGTGTTGAAATGGATTGACCATTGACTAATATGAATGATAAATAACCCGGATTCCAAGGACTAAACTGAATCGCTATAAAAGGAATTTAAATGAAAATAGTATTCAAATGGACGGGATATCCTAAATTACCCCGGCCATACGATTCAGGCATGCCAGCACCCAGTGTATGGACATTTCTTGTTTCTTACTATTTTTCCACTTCCAGTCTCGACCTTCCCTGGCTCCGATCCAGAAATTATATCGTTTTAAAAACATAACTAGGAATTCCTGCGTCTGAGCATCTTTCACTGTAGCAAGTATCTCCCCGCTATCATTGCAAAGATTTAATGAGGCCTCCCAATCACTAGGGCCTAGTCGTCCCCGGTAGCAAGTGAGATTGGAATACCGTTCGGTTCGGGTTGTGCTGTCACTGTCTTTGCTGCATGTTCCTGTGAAAAATAATAAATAAATTTAATAACGTAATATAAAATACAACTAAATATGAAGATACTGTACCTCGGGTTGAGGAAATACATGAATCAAATAACACAATTTGTCAATTGTAATACATATTTTTATTGATTAATTTGCTGGCTGTGTACCGAAAATCTTGTTTTCTCCCCAATAAACTAGTGTTAAATCACTATTTAAAAGGTCAAGAATTTATTGCGTTTGAAAAGGGGTTCAACATTTCATGCTGGATGCAACATTTACAAAGCTGATTTAAATGTAATGCTTGGGAAACAACATTCCTAAACATGTTAAAACACTTCAACACACGTTTAATGGGTGCATGATCCATCATGGGTAACATAATTTTATACATCATGTAATGACAGATGTCTGCTCTATTAATTGACACAAAAAACACTTTGATTTTCAAAATATAAAAAAATCAATCATACATTGCCTATTATCACAATTATAATATATTGTTGCTTATTAATAATATTGGTTTCAAGAAATTGCAGTCGTCTTTTTTCCGATTTACCCGAAACTCTTTAGTTCTGCTTTGCTTCAACTAAGAAACTACACTCTATGAAGCGTTAATTGCCTTTATTTTTGTGTGGATATATACGTGTATACATGTAAATATACCAACTTGTCGTTCGCAAAGATAAATGACTTACTTTGACAAACTGGTGGATCATTCTCCCATGTGCCATCTTGTAGACATCTATTCAAGCTACTTCCAAGCAGAGTGTATTCACTGCTGCTGCATGTATATGATATCGTCTGGTTTACCACGGGAGCTTCAGGCAATGGAGGATCGAGCTCTGAATAGGCAGCTATGGGAGGCGATGGGCATTCAACATCTACATGGTCGGGAGAAATATTCCATAATTATCTTTGAACATGTTTAGGAACATAATTTTGGCATTCCTTATGTCAAGATATTATCTCGGTTGTTTTTTTTTTTCTTTTTTTCCGTATTAACAAAAGCTTATATGCATAAAAAGGCCTATAATAATGAAAACATTTATACAAGTCAATAATAACAACTGAACTGCTCTTTCTGGAGCCGTTGATAATAATAGCTCTGTTTGTTCTACACCTCTATGTGGTAAAGGGAAAAAGGAAAACGATAATAATGTATCGAACTAAATGAGGTTTTGATAGATATAATATTGATCGAGATTAATATCTTCACGAATATGACAATATCAACTTTACGAAGGTTAAAAAACATTGCTCAATATGTTCATTACTGGATCATGGCTCTTTCTTTGTTCTTTTCAAGTGATTCTTTTTTTCTTCTAATCATTTGGGGTCTTCACACATTTTTCCTAGATATACTCTAGTTTTATCATTCAAACCTAATTTTCAACATGTCCTTCAATAGTAATATAACTTGTAAAAAGTAAATGTAAAACCATAGGGTTTTTCTTCGTGTGGAATCCTGTAGCCAAACAGTTGCATGTATGACACTGTACACAGGGAATCCTGGGGTCCCGACTGCCAGGAGAGTTCCCGTAAACAATACAAGAATTTAGTTTTTATAGTTTATTATAGTACTTCCATTTGACCCACTGGTGTACATAATCATACTCTTAAAATATAATTATTTCCATTTGTGAAAACCTGTTACCTGTGCATATGGGTGTATGACCCATCCAAGACCTGTCCTCTAAGCACACCCATACAACAGTGTTTGTCAGGCCACCCATCCTGTATCCATCACTGCATTCCCATGTGATATAAGAACCTGTATCCAGCGTTTGGTTCGGCAAGGTTATTATGGTGTTATCTATAGGTCCTGGCATGGCACAGCTAGCTGATATCAAACCTGTGGAGAGGATATATGATGGGAAGTGATCGTAACTACTTTCGGGAAATCAACTCAAGGGCAATTTCAATACCCTATCGTTGCTGTACTATAGAAATCATGTTCCGGTTACGTTGTCATGTTCGCACAATTCAATGCATGGCACACAAGGCGATTTAAATTGCCTTAGGTTGATTTTGTTTAAGTAGTTTTTATTGTTGAAGTAGTTTCTATAAAAACGAAGAACAACCCCAACCCTAGAAAAACACACAAGTTTTCACATCCCTGATGTCTATTTTTTTTTTTATTTTTTTTTTTTTATTTATTATTTATTTATTTTTTTTTTTTTGGGGGGGGGGACAAGGAACAATTCAGGAGGAACAAATGACACCTGACCTGGCTGGAGAGTGGCATATTTAATTAAACGTCTTGTCAAAGGACGGTAGTGCAAGGCTGGGATTTGAATCCCCTATCATGTGACCTACAGTCCGGTGACTTATCCACTAGACCACAACACCTCTACATTATTATCATAGCTTTTCTTCTGTGTACTTAAGATCCATGTGTGCCAGATAATGGCAGATAATGTCCGGCATCTGCTACTGCACCACATATCAAATTATCATTATCATGGTATACGTTGATTTCTCTTCATCTCCTTTGTACAAAACTGATATAATATCGGTTTTGTTGGTATGAAATTCAATACACACACACACACACAATACAACAAACACAATAATAAACGAAACCAGTGCACAGTAGAAAGACTCAGACAGGCTACACTGATATATATTTATTAAAAATACAACACCCACCTTTGCTCTTAAAACAAACAAAAAACTTTAAGTTATCAAGGTTGACAACAGTCAACCTCATGCATACACGAAAACTAGGATTGAAGAAATTCATGGAAATTGTGGTCAACAAAATTAAACGCATTCATTGAACAAGTAATTGAAACCAAATACATCCAGGATATGAATGGAGCCGCAATACAAACAGTCCAAATTTTCAGGTTGAAAATAGGGCAGAAATAACACATGAAAGTGTATAATACGGCCATAAAACCTTGAGAGAATTTTTCTTCTTCTTGTGCATTTGCCTATGAAAAACAAGTTTCGTGAATGTTAGGATACACATAATTGCAAATAGGCTACTTTGCTCGATTATGCATGCTTGAAAGGTACAATAACACTCATCTGAACTTTCTCGTCCAAACTTTCTCATTCTTTCTTTGTTTCTTGTGCGCCTCGGAATAGCATTGTCTAGATAGACGGCGCTATACAAATGCCTATTTTTATTATTATTATTATTAATGTCCCATTTGCAAGCCCCAACAACGAAAAAGTTAAATTCCAACGGCATTTGAAAGATACTACTAATTTAGAAATTCCCTCAAAGCTAAAAGGCTTGGAATGTCTTTTTGTGAGAAAATAACGACCGTTAGTTGTCGAATCTACTCTAGGGATTGCAGTCCTTTTATTAAATAGTCTGATTTCCAAACCCTTGTACCGAATGGTTGCACGTTTTATGCTGCGCAAATATTCAATCAGTTTAATTTGGGCTATTACAATAAGTGGGTTATTGATGTAGACAAATGCTCATGTATACCCTTTACAGCTCATGTTATGTATGTTATTACCAAAGAAAAAGAAAAAGTCACTCAGTCACTCAACAGTGTCTAACAGTGAAGTTTAGAAAGTAAACGGGTTTTCCTTGCGTAGTGTGAATACTAGGATACTGAACGTTTAAATTTCTCAGACAGGACAAACGTGATATATTCATAATTCCTGCAAAGTTCTACAGAATTTGATATTGTCTGCAAAAGGGATACAGTACCTTTAAGTTGCTGTTAATGTTAAACACATTTATCAGTACCTTTAATAGGAGAAAGAGTCCCTGTACTATATCTCTGTGTTCAGAACTACCCCACATCCGCTCTTAGATCCAGAAATGTAAAATACCTGGTTCCAAAGTTATTTAACTTGTAATACTCTGGTAGACCCCATCCAGTCTCCATGATTTAGCCAAATCAATATATAAACTTGATTTGCGTGAAAGAGATAAAATATCATGTAATTTCGTTAAAGTGTAATATATTTGTAAAGCGCATAGAGACATCGTTTATCTATTAAGAGCTACATACATCCACAAATAAGTTATTATTATCACCAATGCATGTTTCTTATTACATTTATGTTTATTAGTTTTATTTTTATTAATATTGTTATTATTTTCGTAATCATTTATATTTGTTTTCATTAAACAAATTTCGTTACACATAAACAAATTCATACTCTATAAAATCAGAATATATCCCATGAACATAAGAGTCGTTGTTCATGGTAAGATAGTGCTAAAAATTTACATTGATAACATTGTTACTAATATGTTTATTCAATAGAAGAATATTTCCTATTCTCACACAGTTTTATGAATCTCAGGCTAAACATGTGACAGTGTTCTCTTAAATTAATATTCCGCAGTCGTTATAAAAGATGACTTCTTAAAGTACATAAAAATCTTACAACTACTGAAATAAAGTATTAACGTTAGTAAATTTAGCATTTGGCGTAGCATTGTGTTTGTGTAGATTGCAAATAGGGTGTACGACTTCAATACACACATAGAACTGTTTGAATAAATATTGGTTATCAGTGGCACTGATATCATGCGGGGGGGGGGGGTCCTGATGTAGATGCAATACGAGTTAAAAGAGATATCAGGAAGTGTGGTGTGAGAAGAGGGGGGGGGGGCTCATATGATTTTATTTTCACTTCCTTTTCCTTATCTTTCTTTCTTTCTATCCCGTCTCTCTCTCTTCCCCCCTCTCTCTCTCTCTCTCTCTCTCTCTACCTATATCACTCTCTTTCTGCCTCTCTCTCTCTCTCTCTCTCTCTCTCTTCCTCTCTGCTCTAATTCAAGGAGTTGGAGGGAGGGGGGCACGTATCCCCAAACCTACACTGTTTTATATAATACTCTTTACTTGGATCTATTTTCCTTCAGACCTAGCTTACGTAAGTCATGATCTACATGTATCTTATAGGATTTCATAGGATTCCATGTAATAATAATAATAATAATTCTCAGTTTATATATATATATATATATATATATATATATTTCAAAGACTTCCCTTCATAGAATGAATGCGTTTACTATAATTATATACTTACATAAAGAATGAGACGAGGTGACTACGTAAATGACGACAAATATGAATTGATATGACGAAGACATCATTCTGGCGATATGTCGGGAAATCAGTGACAGAAGAAGTCTATGGCTGAAAGCGCTTATATGACGTATGCAACTACTGTGTCTACTCGTATTCCTGGCTATCATGAACAAACCTTCACCGGAGAACAAGTCTGGCTGAGTTACACCAGTGTTTATTCCTTTACACATATCCCGTATGGAATGATCATATCATACCGATATGATGTACATGTATTGTGTTCGTTCCGCGAGACTTAATCACAATACACCCAGAATAAATATTTGAATGCGCTTGTGGGTGCTCAATTTGATATCAGCAGTCGGAGGCTTTTGATCATATTCCGTGGCATTGTTTATTTGCTTTGATGCATGGTCTATTGCTATTATGCTTGTCCAACGTTTGATAAATCCACGTGACTCTCGAACACGTGTTATAACTGGACTGCCTTTATGGAAAGGTTATGTGTAAAAGGGGAAGTCCCTTTGACCGTCCGTACACAAACGATCAAGACATGTGGACTTTAATCCTATTGGTATTGTATTTGAAGAGATGGTTGAGTCTTGGTAAAGAGGAAAAATACTTTGTTAGGTTTTCTAATATTTTAAATTCAGTTGTTTGGAAGAATATCATAGAAGAAACGTCCACTGTAAAAGGAATGGTCCTTACATGCCCTCGTATCTGAGAATATGACAAGGTATAGCTGAAAATGTTTGACAAAATATCTTCGTGTAGTCCCATAAACCAATTTCTGTGTTCAGTGCATGTAATCTTCAGCAAGAAATGGACAATTTCTAATCTTCTTTATCATTCAACAGCCTCACAGTACACTTCAAGTCGGATGTACTACATTTGTAACCTTTGCACATTGCTTTCAGATAGTTTATATCACAATGCAATCACGTGACCAGTTAGTCAACTTTATCTTGAGGCAATCACTTCACCTAACATAAATATCGATGGCACCGATCGCACACTTTGATATTGAGTAGTTCCTCTTAAGATTCTGAAGTGATACCAAACCAGTGGGTGGCGATACAGAACTTCATAGTGAAGGGTTAATAATAATAACAATAATAGAGAATATTTTTGAAGCGCATAAAAAATTGAAAATTTCTCTATGCGCTTTACAATCATAACAAATTTGAATATATAAACAACATCAATACAACAATAAAATAACAAAATAGATAAGTAAATGGCAGAAAATAGTTATGGGAAAGTTAACCAATGCACCTATTAGTAAACCTACATTGTAAGTAAAACTAATTAACATTACATATAACAAGCTCAACAAACAGACACTCATCATGTCGAATCAGCCACAGAAGAAGTCACAGAAGAAATAGTATCACGTGCAGACCTGATGTATCGATATAGTTCCTCTTTCCTTGCGAGGTAAAACACAATAAAGCCTCGTTTAGATATGAACCGGTAACCCGCGTGGATATTTTTATGATAACGTGAAATGTAATACGCTTCATATTTCAGTATAGCGATATCGACTGCTACCAGAGGACTGGCCGTTTTTATAATTTCAAGGGAAATTTGCCTCCGCTGCTATCACCCCCCCCCCCCAAACAAAATAAATAAATAAATAAATATTAAAAAAAATGGGGGATGCAAAAACCCTTATTCTGAGAGAATATATGAGACACACTGCCGGCTCCACACTGGTATATTCTTAGCCATTTGGGGTATCGTGGTCGAAGGGTTTAAGCACTTCGACTGAAATGCGAATGTCGTTGGTTTGATCCCCGACACGGTACTAATGCCATTTGGTAAGGCATTAATCTACATTTGACATTCAATACTCAGGAGAGAAATGGCAATCCGGTAGCATGATAAAATCCTTTGATTTGTTTAAAGGTAATACAAAGTTTTGGGAAAGTTTGAAAATTGGGTGGATATTGATTCTTTACAATTTTGATATATTTGGATGCCACTGTGGATGTCTTATAAGCACTAAAAAAATTACCCCCTAAAACACTTCTGTTTTCGAGAAGAAAAAAATTTACCGGTGCTCCCGGTAAATTTCGATGAATTTCAAATAGCGCCTACGGCCGTACAATGGTAGCTGCGACCATGAAAATCTCAGAATATGTAGTTGTGATATGTTATTTCCAAACGGGAATAGCTAATCGGTCGATTTTAGCTAAATTAATATCTTGACCTTGAGAGGGAGCCATACAACATAAAGAGTTTATCATTTATAATTTCATAACTTTAGACTCGATTTCAACCGGGACAACGATCAATGAATGTTGTAGGAACGCATATGCTTCCAATATTTTAATTTAAACCAAATTCATGACCCCATACCAAAACTTTGTAATACCTTTAAGTAATTGCCATATGCCTTCACGGTGACCATAACGTAAGAATGCTCCCAGAGAGTGGAGATGGTGCACAATGTACGTGAATGAATCCGATGACCGGGGTAATAATATTTGTAAAGCGTTTAGAGACGGTAGTGCGTATTAAAGCCAGACTGTATACTACTTGTAGCTACTTACTCCCTCGATATAGAAAAACTTCCCCAATCGGTGCCTGTTGGTCCCCCATGATCCTCTTGTTCATATGTTAATTGAGAGCTGAGTTAATGAGATAGCCACCTGGTAGTGACCTTCCTCACTGTGTGGTCTAATCCCTTCTGGATAAACTAGTAGAGCCGGCATTTAAGCCCTACATGAATATCGATTATTATTATTATTATATATTAATGCAATTTTCGGTTTGGTCTGTTTTCGGTCTAGTGTTGCTATCATCTTTGTGACTAAGGTGTTAAACCCTGATAAACAAGTTTGCTTTATATTGAATTTCAAATTTCGAAAAAAAAGGAAGAGGAAATAAAATAGAATATAAGCAAAAAGTACAAGCAGGACTCCGTAACCAAGTAAGTTCCTTTCAGGTCAATATTTGACTTTAGTTATGAGTATTGCAGCCTTTTCACACACAGCTAAAAAGGCTGTGTGTCACGTACAATCAGGGTCAATCTCCCAGTTTGGTGTTTTCGTTCAAAGGCCAGTATTGTGATGTACACAATGCATTGATCGCGTGTGTATCTTCCACAATTTACAAGCTCTACTTTTCAGTGGACCTCTCCATTTCCTCATAATAAAATGCAGTTAACTTTATAATTCAATTTTTGTCTTCCTCAAAAGTATAAATTACTGTTATTTTTTTTATATTACAAGTGTAATTATGTTTTGCATACATTTTCCCTTGTATTCGTTATTATAAATTGTATTTCTGTTGGAAATGAAAAAAATAAAAATAAAAAATATGATTTAAACATGTTAAACTATGATATACATCATTGTTAATTTCCAATGTCCTACACCACCTTTGCTTACATATTCTTTACGAACTAAAAGTTTTAGTCATGAACATATTTCTTATCATTCCATGTAATGTGAGTGTCACTCTACCTCCCCCCCCCCCCCTTCTCTCACTCTCTCTCTCTCTCTCTCTCTCTCTCACACACACTCACACACACAAATAAAAAAAACATACACACACACTTTCTCTCTCTAAAACAAGCACTCGTTCTCTCACTTTCCCCTCCCCTCTCCCTCTCCCTCCCTCTCTCTCTCTCTCTCTCTCTCTCATACACACGCACACACGCACTCTCTCTCTCTCTCTCTCTCTCTCTCTATTGCTCTTCTTTTATTTTCATCATTCACGGAGTTGGGGGAGCACGTTCCCCATACCAACAACTCTATTTTTCGTGTATTTTTTTTTGGTAAAAAACTAAATTAGATATGATTAAGATAATACAAGAAACATGAGACTACATAAACGAAACACATGAATCTACTTTCCTTCAGACCAACGTTGTTAGCTCACTGGCATCAGTAATACAATTTGCGTTAACTACTCATGTATATACATGAATCTACTTAGGGAAACTCATGATCATTTCTGGATGACTTCCCTTCATAGAATGACTGTCTTCAGTATATATACTTACATATATAGTGAGACGAGGTGACTACGTGAATGACGACACTTATGAATTGATATGACGAAGACTTCATTCTGACGATATGTCGGAAAAGCAGTAACAGAAGAAGGAAATGGCTGAAAGCACTTTTTATGACGTACGCAACAATTGTGTCTGCTTGTATTCCTGGCTATCATGAACAGCCCTTCACCAGAGAACAAGTCTGACTGAGTTTCTTCCGTGTTTATTTCCTTTCATATATCCCGGATGGAACGATCATATCATATCGAAATGATGTACAGTGTACACGTACTGTGTTCGTTCAGCAAGACTTTAAGAGTCCCAATAGACGATATCAGCAGTCGAAGGCTGTTCATGCTTTGCGCGGCATTATTTATCTGCGTTGATGCATCGTCTTTTGCTATTGTTATGTTAAATGGTCCAATGTTTGACAAATCCGATTGTTACATAACAACGGGCTTCCTTTATGAAATGGTTCTGTGGAAAGGGGAAGTCCCTTTGACCGCCCTTACAACAATGCTAACATCACGGTGACAATACCGTAGGAATACTCCCCAGAGAGTGGAGATGGTGCACATTGAGCGTGGATGATTCCGATGACCGGGGTAACAATATCTGCAAAGCGCTTATAGACTGTATTTCTTATAAAGCGCTACGTAAATTCAGAGTATGATTATTATTGTTATCATTTTAATGTTCTGTTTGGTCTGTTTTCTGTTTTGTGTTTGTCGCATTGGTGTGACTGAGGTATCAAGCCCGAATTAAAAAAAAAAGCTCGCTTATTGAATTTCGGAAACAAAAAGAAAGAGGAAATGAAATAGAATATAAGCAAAACTACAATCAGCACTTAGTTATTTCATTTTAGGTAAATATTTGATTTAAGATAATTAGTAACTATCTGTGTCGTATTCAATAGGGGTCAATCTCCCACTTTGGTGTTTGTTCAAAGGCCGCTTTATATATTTACACAAATCTTTGAATAGTTTGTATCTGCGTAATTCAGTTAAACATGTTTGTTAAACTACCTGATAATTGTTAATTTCTGACTTCCAACTTCCCCTTTGCTTACATATTCTTGACGAAACTTACATTTTCACGTGAACCCATTTCTAATCTGTTAATGTATCTCTGTACACCAACCTTCTCCCCCCCCCCCCTCTCTCTCTCTCTCTCTCTCTCTCTTTTCCCCCTCACAGTCTCTCTTTCGTTCTCTCTCTCTCTCTTTGCCTCACACATACACACATATTTTATTTCCCCATATTTCTTTTAATAATAAGATTTTGTATTCCAAATAAATCATTACAAAAATATTAATGTATTTTATTCCATACTAATACAAATCTTCATTTCGTTTTCATAACACAAATACATTATTTAACCCATTGCTTAGTGGAACCTGGTGGTCTCTGTGTTAAGTCTATGGGAATTAAATAATGCAGTAGTCAACGGGTTAAAAAAACAGTGAGCAAAGAAGGAGAATAATGCAATGAAATCACTTCATTTTTACAATAATAAAAATAGCATACTGAACTTAGTTATTACCATCATTCATGAAAAATAACATAATACATACACTGTTGGTAATAATGGTGGAATATTTATTTTAACCCCAGTTTAGGGAAGGATTTAAAAAAAAATTATTTATTTCTAATAGATCTAGATAATGGCATATATTCTGAGATTTTATTGAATGTTAATTTGCGAGTGTTTGTTTTGCGTGACTGCTAAATCATATGTGTGCTACTATGCTAATCAGCTAGGGAACCTACGTCCTTAAATCATAATTGACAGTAATGAGGATTAATGCCTCACAAAAGGGCACTAATATAGCTGATCGACACGATTTTTATCCTGGGGCCTCACAGTAACGAGGCCATTGCTTAGCCCCTGAATCATGAATGTACGCAGTGTTTGCTAGGGTACGCGGCCGCCCCCACAAATCCCCCAAAACGAAGAAAATGCAATAAATTGTCAAAAATTCATTGCATTTTCCCCCGGCCCCCAACAGGAAAAATTCCTCTGTGTGGCCATGCCTTGAACCATAATGCATGGCCCTACAGATGAATTTTTCCTGTTGGGGGCCGGGGGAAAATGCAATGAATTTTTGACAATTTATTGCATTTTCTTCGTTTTGGGGGATTTGTGGAAGGGGCCGCGTACCCTAGCAAACACTGCGTACAGTCATGATTCAGGGGCTAAGCAATGGCCTCGTTACTATGAGGCCCCAGGATAAAAATCGTGTCGATCAGCTATATATTAGTGCCCTTTTGTGAGGCATTAATCCTCATTACTGTCAATTATGACTTAACGACGTAGGTCCCTTAGCTGATTAGCATAGTAGCACACATATGATTAAGCAGTCACGCAAACAAACACTAGCAAATTAATATTCAATAAAATCTGAGAATGTATGCCATTATCTAGATCTATTAAAAATAAATAATTTTTTAAAATCCTTCCCTAAACTGGGGTAAAAATAAATATTCCACCATTATGACCAACAGTGTATTTGTGTATACAATGCATCCTCCATCAATATCCCACGCCACCCCTCCACCCCTTCTACCACACTAACCCCCCCCCCCCCCCCCCGTAAACTACCAGGGAGTCCCATGAATATATATGCCTCATTTTATATCTCTTAATTCAGCCGAGCCGAAACATTGAATACAGAAATGCTATCACTGTTTAACTTTCATGCAGTACAGAAATATATGTAAATAAGACTCTATCCCTTTAGTACAGAATGAACAGTAATTGTCCCCCACGAACCCAAACCTCATCAAATGTTCCCTTGTGTATATGATTCCATGTAAAAGCCTAAACTGAAATTCATTTTGTTTTCTGATAAGAGTTGTGCTCCTTGCTCGGATAAAAACATGTACGTATTTCTTTTTTTGTAAATTTAAAATTGCTCTGACCATCCCTGACTGTTAAATTGTGTGATTCAGGTAAACTGTTGATAAAACAATTATAAATAGTTTTAGATTTAACTATCTGGAAAGGTGTTTTCTGCCCCAGCAATATTCATGTTTATATTAAAGTTTTCCAATTGGTTGGCATGGCATGAGCAATATTTATTATCTGGAGCAATTAATTTGCATTAATCCCAAGATTTTGAAAATAAGCCAAGGGCTTCATATGTCCATTATCGCAAATTTGATTTACAGTGTGTATGCCTTTATTGAATAGATCATAATCAAAAATAATTTTACCTCTTATACGTATATGATGATTATTAAATATAACTGGGTTGACCTTCTCTTCATACAATCTATATTTCCTCATATCCTGCCAAGCCTTTAGCGTTTCTAAATAAAATTGTGGTATTTTCAATGTTAATTTAGACGTGTGAAAGTCGCGTAGAAACAGAAATTTCCCTCCAACTGTTCTAAAACAAGAATTTCAAATACAGTTTCCATCCAGGATCCCTATCTCCATACAATACGTAATTTAGCCACATCGAACGTCGCGCCTTTACGAACAATTTAGAATTGACATTTTTAACCCTCCATGCGAGTAGTCCTGATACATTACATTTCTCTTTATGTGGTCTTTACCAGCCAAAAAAGAAATCAAAATTAATTTTTCCACCTCAGTAAACAACCACTGAGGAACTTCTAAAAGTGATGAGACATATTTTAACTTTGATAATGCTTATGTTTTTAACAATTTTATTTTACCCATATACACACTCTTTCTCTATCTCTCTCTCTCTCTCTCTCTAACACACCCTCACTCACTCTCCCTCTCTCTATCTTTCTCTCACTATTTCTATCTCTCTCTCTCTAACACACCCTCACTCTCTCTCTCTCTCTCTCTCTCCAGCTTTCTCTCACTATCTCTCTTTCTCTCTCTCTCTCTCTCTTTCTCTCACTATCTCTCTCTCTCTCTCTCTCTCGCTCTTCTTTTATTTTCATCATTCAAGGAGTTCGGGGAAATTTCCCCATACCTACGATTCTATTTTATGTGTACTGTTAACTTTAAAAAAATAATAAATCGGATATGAAAAAGATAAGACAAGAAACATGAGACTACAGGAACTAAACACATGAATCCACTTTCCTCCAACAACGTTGTTAGCTCAGTAGCTGACGTCAGCCATAAACTACATGTATCTTATAGGATGCTATATATAGGAAAACTCATGATCATTTCTTGATGACTTCCCTTAATTGAATGACTGTATTTTGTATATATACAATATACTTACATACATAGTGAGACGAGGTGACTACGTGAATGACGACACATATGAATTGATATGCCGAAGACTTCATTCTGGCGATATGTCAGGAAAATAGTATCAGAAGAAGTAAACGGCTGAAAGCACTTATTATGACGAACGCAACACTTGTCTCTCCTGGCTATCGTGAACAGTCGTTTCCCAATGAACAAGTTTGACTAAGTTTCTTCCGTGTTAATTCCTCTAATATATCCCGGATGGAACGATCATATCATATCGAAATGATGTACGATGTACTGTGTTCGTTCTGCGAGACTTAATCACAATTCACGATTTCAGCACTCGAAGGCATTTCATGCTTTTGCGTGGCATTATTTATCTGCGTTGATGCATCGTCATTTGCTATTGTTATGTTAAATGGTCCAATGTTTGACAAATCCGATGGTTACATAACAACAGACTTTCTTTATGAAATGGTTCTGTGGAAAGGGGGAAATCCCTTTGACCATCCTTTACAGAGACGCTTTAGAACTGTGGACTTTAATCCTATTGGTATATTGTATTAAAAGAGAAGGTTGCGTCTTGATAAAAAGGAATAATAGTTAGTCAAGATTTTGAGATTTCTCAATCTTTTAAAGTCATATCTTTGGGGAAGAATATCGGAGTAGTAATGTCCACTGACTCTAGCTATAGGTATTTTCACAACTGGCATACTCCCGACCCCCCCCCCCTCTCTCTCTCTCTCTCTCTCGCTCTCTCCCCTGTCGCTCTCTCTCTCTCTCTCTCCTACCTCTCTCTCTCTCTCTCTCTCTCTCTCTCTCCTACCCCCTCTCTCTCTCTCTCCTACCCCCTCTCTCTCTCTCTCTCCTACCCCCTCTCTCTCTCTCTCTCTTTTCCCCCTACCGCTCTCTCTCTCTCTCTCTCTCTCTCTCTCTCTCTCTCTCTCGCTCTAGCTCTCTCTTTCATACATGCCCAACACACTCACGTCGATCACAAAGGAATTTTCTTTTTCTAGCTCTATACTATGCATAAATTAAAAGGCAGTTTGTCGCTTTTATTCCCCTTTCCTGTTTCGTACAAGGCCATTTTCATTTTTAACCTCCTTTTTGTTCTTCTTTTAAGCAAATTGATTTCACTAATCATCTACCAATTGTCTCTTGCTATGTGCAGCGAGTGAGCAGGTTTGTGTTGTAGTTTAAGGGATGATTGTTCATGAATGATGAAATGGAAGTAGAATACGAAACTACAAATGTTATACTTATTGAGATAATAAATCAAGTGAAGTTTATTCAGATACAATACATGACTTCATTCTATGGTCGGAAAAAAATAAATGACAAGATGTGATTATCAAACAGCAACATAGAACAAACTATTATAACGATTAACTGTCCTTTTCTGAAACATGAATGAGATACTTGAATGTACAAGGCACAATGCAGGCTGTAGAAGAAACAACAACAACCACCGTGTACACGGACATAATTGGGTCGTATATACTGCTCTATGCCTCCCCTTCTCTCTCTCTCTCTCTACCACACCCCTCCATCTCGCTCTGTTTTCCCCCCTCCCTGTCTGTCACCGCTTTTCCACTTCTCTCTCTCCCTCAATGTCTGTTTCTCCCTTGTTTTGTCTCTCTCTCCCTCTCTCTCTCCCTCTCTTTCTTTATCTCTCTTTCTCTCTCTCTCTCTCTCTCTCTCTCTCCCCCTCTCTCCTTATTTATCATTTATGTAAGCTTAATTGTTTATATTGCTGATGTATTAATAGTGCCACTTATGCCTCTTGTGTTATCCAATGATGCTTCATATTATCTTTAAGCCAAATTGTATCCTTCCGGATTTACTTGTAAAAATAAAATGACATGTAAATATTTGGACATAATATATAGAGATTTCCACTTACAAGATATACAATACTTATAATAGTATGATAAAGGCATATAAGACAGATCGCGACGTGTTGATGGTATCTTGCGATTAATACGTATACAGAGAAGATGGCTGTTTAAACTAATACGGGTGCTATCAATAAAAGTGACATGTTACGCATTCCCTGAAGGCCATTGGAAGTAGCCCAGCTTTTCAATACAAGGCTCTTTGAATAACGCGAGCGCCCATTTCCTGTTGAGCAGGTGCTCTGAATACTGAATCTCAATCGAATTCTATGGTCCTCTCTGATCGCGGTACAGACCCAGTCACACCAGCACCAGTTACGATAACGCTTTTTATCCGTACATTACATACAAATGTTTATTTACAATCTAAGCGTTCTCAAAGCGATGAAACTTCTTTGTGTATAGCGCAGTCTAAATAAGCAGAATTATCATATGTATTATTATTATCTTTTATTTTTATCATCATTATTATGATTATTAGTACTATCATTACACAGAATAATTGCATGACTGGGGGGGGGGGGGTAATCATAACATGAAGTTTGAACTTACCACTTACCACCTTAACATTTACTTGGTAAGATTTCGCCTATTTATGTGTACTTTGACGAGCCGAGTAAAACCTGGATAATAATAATGATAATGACGATGATAATACTACTAATAATGATAATAATACCAATATTAATAATGATAAAATAACATTCCAATAGCGCTTAATGCAAAAGAATAGGGAGTCTGGATATGCTTCATCTCTGTTAACTTTATGGGCGTTAAGAAAATTAAACTTAATGTAATAATGTATTACTTTACCCGTGATTTGATTAGCTTTTGATTATTCACTATAATGCAAGAATCATTGCAGCTAAATGCTCATTCTAGATACTTGTAGATTCTACGAAACATGAATAAAAACAATAAGTGATAACTATGAATATACAATAACATTAAAATAATGATCTAAGATGATTTTTGGTTCATGTAGGGAAAGGAACTTTAATTAGGCATATATTTAAACAATACCATGTGAGCATCATTGGTCGGTAAACTATAAAGCTGGTCTTAATTTTTGAAGAAACTGGTGCTGAAGACCGATTAATAAAACATCATTCATGTTCTGCCTTGACTGATTGTATTGTTTTCATTATTAAATCACTGATATGTGATCAGCCATGACGCATAACAAGTATTTAAAGACTTTCTAGATCAACTTAAGTGCCCCATTGGAATTCCTATAAATATCAGGTCCTGGTATTTATAGGAAATCCAAACAACTCAAATCGTACGCTGTTTTGTTTTTTATTTTATTTTTAAAGACTTTTTCGATCGTGTTGAAGCTCAAGTTGAAGTTGAAGCTCAGTATAAATCAGTGAGCAACATCGATATTATGTAGTAACTGTTATCGTTATCATTATGGATGAGGTATGACCGGCCCTTTAATCAAGTAGTAAGGGGTAGGTAGGGAGATGATGCGCCCGTTTCCACCACCAGTAGAAAGATGCGAGTCACTAGGGAAGGACAGAAATACATCAAAGCCCATTTTATACGGACTACTGTTATACATTTTCACTTGCAATCATTGCGATAGAGGACAAAGCAGTTTTTGGAGAACAGTGTTGTGATCGAGATATGAAACAGAGGTCCAAATTCGTCGAGACTAACTTCGTTCTTCGTAAATTACGTTTCATGACGATTTTTTGCTTCAAATCACATTCGTGTGTGATATACATTCTCCAATATCACATCTAGTTATGATCATTATGACGTCAAATAACCGGTATCCATGGTAATGAATGTTCGCCATTATTCTAATACCCAATTTTTTCTAGGGCAAGGAAGCGAATCATGGATATAGCATCAGATAGAATGAGGAGATTTATTTCGGCTGTCCTACTTTTCCAAATAATTGCAGGTTAGTTTCAACTTCTCTGATCCCTTATCTTCGTTTCGTACTCTTGAAATAGATGTATATATCTATTCATATTGATATTGTGTTAGTTCGTGTTAGGATGTATGTGGGGTGTACTTGTGTGTGTATTCTTCTGTGTGTGGAGGGTGTGTGTGCGTGTGTGAAAGTGAGTTTGATCCTTTTTCCAGGGATCTCAAATAACAAGGCTTTAGCTTCCATGTCGGCCTCTGTATTTCCAAACATTGTTTTTTGTTTTCTTGTCTCTTTTTGTTCCGGTGTTTGGTAAAATCGAATTATGCATTTACTTTTACATCATAAAACAAATTACGTAATTGTTAGTTCTGTATGAACCAAGTCATGTTGCACATTTATTTATTGTATTTTTTTTTGGTTGTTATTTGTGATTATCAAAATAATGCTCTGCATACTTTAACAAGTTATATGGTTGTTCGCTTTTGGGGGGAAATGAATAAGAATGACATGAAATGAGAAATGAAATAATAAAAGAAAGCACAGGCACGTTCATAACCATGTACATACCGCTGCCTTGACAACAAATGTAATTGTAATTCTTACTCGTAAATGTAATTGTGATTCTT
Source organism: Strongylocentrotus purpuratus (assembly GCF_000002235.5). NCBI lineage: Eukaryota > Metazoa > Echinodermata > Echinoidea > Camarodonta > Strongylocentrotidae > Strongylocentrotus > Strongylocentrotus purpuratus. The sequence continues at coordinate 1,392,376 of NW_022145594.1, read as the reverse complement.
CCTCATAAATGTAATGATTCTTCATATCTTTCAAATAAATACATGAAAGAAGATTTTCGTTAGATGAAAATTCCCAATTATATTCCAATCTAATAGCTTGCATGGTGTCCTTCAATCTCACATCGTTTAAGCAGGAAACGTGGTTCATTTTGACTTGATTGGATTTCTACCATAAGACGCCAGAAGCCCTATCGGTCAGACACATAATAAACAACTTGGTGGGCAGTATTTCACCCACAAAACGACCCTAAAGACTATCCACAAAACAACAACAATCGAAATAATAACAACAACAACAACCTATGGTAATTTCAATAGCCCTTTCCAATGGGTATTTAAAATTTAGAAATTTGTTTACAGTAGTCAAACCAACTCCAAACGGACTAATTTTTGGCCGTATAGAATAATGTAATTGTATGTTCGATCTGTTCTCGGTCTGGTGTCGGTCTCGTAGGTCTCACTGTGGTATTGCAATTACATATGACACAATTCGACCATGATTTTTCCCCTTGATTTTATTTTGCGAAAGTCCCTGCGATCCCACTTCAATTATTTGACAGTGTAATGAAGATTTCCCCGAAACGAGAATGAAACCTTTTAATTATTCCATCTCGTCCAGATGTAGTTCGCCCACAATGGTTGGAGGAGTGTCCGGTGAACTGGCTCGAGTATAACTCTCATTGTTATTTCTTCGATTATAACACGTCTGTCAACTGGAGCGAGGCACGAAGCCAATGCGGGCTAGATGTTGACGGGGCCGATTTGGTCGTCATGGAAACAGAAGGAGAACTCATGTAAGTGGGAAACCGATGTGTTGAAAGTCGTATGGATAAATCAATCCAAGAGCCAGGATATGAAGGAAATGCATCGTGATCATGGTTTTGAAAGAGACAAACTCCCAAAAGTTATTTCGTTAAAATTGAGACGAAATATTTATATCGCGCAAAGTATTTAATTCTCGACATATGCCTTCATCTTCGTGATTCTCAAAAAGTCTGGAGCGTTATTTTGTGAAAGGCAGACTTATGATGCATTTTTGAAAACTCTTGGTTCTCTTGTTTTGCAAAAAATACACATGTTTTACATCTTCTGAATGAAATAAATCATTTACATGTACATTTATATTATCTTGATACATTAAATCATAATGAAAAGTGGAGTGCATGTGATAGCAAAATATGGACATCCTAAAATGTAACCCTTCACCTCATCACGCAATACATTTCTTTTTGTATTTTCTCTTTAAGGTTCATCAATGGTATAATCAGTCCTCCTTATCCCCTCTCCTATCTATGGATTGGTCTTACTGGTAACTACAACTCGGATGGGAGATTCTATTGGGTGACGGGGCTGGAATTACCCGATAATGTATCATACTGGGAGTTTGGGCAACCAAACAATTATTTCGGTAAGTAGACTAGATTTTCTTAAGCAGCACTTCTTTTCTTTGTATAGTTATTCTTAAATTATATATTGTAAACGTTTTTTTTTATCCCTTTACTCTTCTCCAGCTGACTGAGCTTGTTATTGTTAAATTATATTCTGGGTGCGCCCATTCATCAAGCCCATGTGGCTTTTACGGATGCACCTTTTTCATCCTATACTCTTAGTAGATTTGATCATGTCTTCTTTTTCTTTTTCTTATTTTGTTCTCCTTTTTTTTTTTTTTTTTTTTATAAATGTAAATATTTCAATGTATTTTTCTTTACCTATGTATGTATTAAAACAATTTATTATGTCATTTCTTTACTGTGATTGGAAACAAATAAATTGCAATTCAATTCAATTCATTCCGAGCAAAAGAAGGCGCCTCGTCGTTAGCCTCTGCCAGATCACTTCCAGTGTATGTGTCCTTCATCCGAATAGGTCCGTTAGAGCTCAGTGGATGGTGCATGTTTTGGGCATGTTTTTTTTTCTTTCTATAGTCTTACTTCGAATAACAGCCCGGCTCTCACGTTTTTGACCAAGACAGTTAATCCACAGTTGCCACTTTCCACCAAAGTGTAAATTGGTATCCAGCCAGTGATGGGGTGATAACAAATGCAGGACACTCGGGAAGAACATCAATGAAAATTATTAGGCCTCCCTGGATAATAATAATAATGATGATATAAACAATACTATCATAATCATTACAGTCATCGCCATTACTATCATTATCTTTATTATTATCACAATATTAAATGTATTAAATGTTATAATTAATTTGATTATTAATATAATTATTGTTGTTCTGATTATCATCACCATCATCAACATTCTTATTGCGGCTACAATTATGATTATGATTATGATAATGATCACCCTTATGTCTGCTTTTGATTTGCCAGGAATGGAGCATTGCGTTGATTTATTAGCCGGTGAATGATGATGATATTATAAGCAATACTATTATAATCATTACAATCATCGTCATTATTATCAAAATTATTATTATTAATATTAAAATTATAAAAAAGTTATCATTAATTTGATTATTAATCTGATGATTGCTGTTCTAATTATCATTATCACCATTTACATTCTTATTGTGGCTACAATTATGATTATGATTATGATAATGATTACCGTTACGTCTGCTTTTGATTTGCCAGGAATGGAGCATTGCGTTGATTTATTAGCCGGTGATTACAAGGCACATGGAGTATGGAGAGATATATGGTGTGGAACCAGACAAGGATATATATGCGAAAAGAAAAGGGGTAGGAAGACAAAAGTACATGTAAATATTCTGCAAATTTTCTAGGACATATTTTTGGTCGTGGTCAATTGGTATAAGAAGCCGAATTCCTGACTTCATACCAGGAAGTAACCTAACTCTGACCCTAAAACTTTTTTTTAAATAAAACCAAACCCTAATCTTCTATCTGTGACAAAATAAAAGCCCTTACGAGTGTCAATGGAGCATGTGTCAGATTATCATTTTCGTAATAATTTGTATTTATATTAACACGTTTAAACCATAAAATTCGGCAAACGGGGTCACAAGATATCCACTTTTGTTGTTGTTGACAATGGTCTATTTGTGTATGATTTTACAGAGCCATCAAATAGCACCACACTTGCACTAATCACAGCCGAATCGAGCCATGATGTGAACAGTTACCTGACACCACGATTTCGTGACAGCACCATTTTGGCACCACCGTTTATCGAAAGTTTATCAATGACACAGCAAACCATTGAAAGCACTTTCATGACACCAGGATATAGTGTAAGCACTTTGGAGGCACCAAGCTTTAGTAAAAACATCCAAGGAGAGCAACGCTTTAGTCAAAGTACCTCCATGCCACCCGGGTATAGTGGCAGTACCTCAGAGGCACCACGGTTTAGTGGAAGCACGTCAGTAGCACCACGCTATACTGATGGTATACCTGTGGTACCAGGCTATAGTTATAGCACCTCAGAGAAACCACGATATAGTGAACTCCTCTCAACGGCACCACGAAAAAGTGAAAGCACCTCAATCGCACAAAATATTGGCACAAGCGCAATTGCACCGCGCTTTGGTGAGAATACCTTTCTTTCAGCAAGTTATGACAGCACCTCGACAGCACCACGTTATAGTGAAGGAACCTCGATGGCACCACCCACAATGCTTTCACGTACTAGTGAAAGCGCCCCATTTATATCACATACCATAGTACTCCGCCCTTCTGATGGTACCTTATTGGCACAACGTACCACGGAGTTCCTTCTTGGTGAAAACACTGTAGGCACCTTAATGGCACAACACATAAGGATTTCACGTACTAGTGAAAGTGCCTCATACACATTACATACCATGGTACTCCGCCCTTCTGATGGTACCTTATTGGCACCAAGTACCACGGAATCCCTTCTCGGTGAAAACACTGTAGGCACCTTAACGGCACCACACACAAGGATTTCACGTACTAGTGAAAGCGCCTCATTGACATCATATACCATGGTACTCCGCCCTTCTGACAGTACCTTATTGGCACCAAGTACCACAGAATCCCTTCATGGTGTAAACACTGTGGTAACGGCACACAACACTCCTTTTTCGAGGCACATTACACACCCACACAGAGTCCAATCATCGTGGTCAAAGCACAGCACGATTCTCTTAACATCTGTATCAAATATTATGAGTCTGTCAAATCACCAAACAGGTATAGTAGCATTGCAATTATATCCCCTTAATCCCACACACAAACAAAAAAAGGTTGTACAGTAATCTTTGGGCTGTATTTTCTGAAATGACTCCACTTCAATCAATCTTCTCGATGGGTAATATCTTTTCCGAAGGTACGTGCATGGTCCCTGAATTTATTGGAGAATGCACGAGTCACTGTTAAATTCGATATTAGAAATGAAATATTAAGTAAAGTGTTTCCTAAGACGGACGAAGGCCCTTTTTTAACGCTTGATACATTTTGAGGCCCGAATTACCATTCGTCAAACATCTTGTGGAATGTGTGTCGCATGGATGCTAATATTGAGAGGGAAGGCCTCCACATCAGATGGCGGGGGCATTCTCACTTTATGGACGATGTTAATGCAAATTACTCATAAACAGGATCATGGATTAGGGGAGGGGGCGTCCAATCGTCATGTTACTTTGGCTCTTTAAGCCCTTTTTTCTCGTTCTCTCTCTCTTCTCCTCTGCAACGTTTCTCCCCTAAGCTATCCAACTCTTTATGAGATATATGACCAATGTGACTGGTTTAAAATGAAAACACACCTCCGATACTTTCTTCTCTTGGTCCGATGAAAACATGAAACATAAACCTACTAGGGCTGAAAAACTATCAAGACATGATAATCACTATAATATAGAGTCCCCTCACTTTAAAACACTTCTTGATTATAATTAACATTCTCATTATCCCTTAATCCGTTTCTTGAAAGATTTAATAATATGTTTTTTGTTTTGTATTTCATCCACAGATGAGTTATCAACGATAACTGAATTTTCATCACTCTTTATGTTTCTAACGAGTGACCTATCCGGCTTCTTAAGCACTCCATTCTCCCAACGACCATCCAGTAAAACATCTGATCTCATCAATACAATAGTAAAAACTATCCCACCGCTGCCGCTAACTATGACCTCTGGACAAGATCAGAGTGTGTTGACCTCAGTTAAAACAACAGTTCTACAAACACCGACTGTGACCGAATATGAATCCATTGGTAAGAACGGGCCTTTGTCAAGTTGTTTAGGCACAAACGATGTGACTGCTATCCAGGATTCTTCCATCTCTGTCACTTCTGATTCCAATTCACCTCTACTTTCCTCTCTTGGAGCACACTTCATGACTACTGTGGTTACTGTCATTGAGTACACTTCTGTTGCAACAGCCAATGGTGAACTAAACTCACAACGCACTTCCTGGATCACAAAAACGGTATTTATCTCTAAAGAATTGTCTAGCGAAGAATCAACTCAAATTACTGAACGAACAAGTGTTGATCAGTCAGTTTCCACAAAGCTGATAACAAAGACAGAAGTGACACATAGTGTATTTTCTACGCTTTATAGTGATGTAAGAACCCTAGTATTCAGTGCCGCCCCTTTTCAGTCATTTGTGTCTAGTACGCGAGACAGTGCACAAGATTTTTCTGCGTCCTATTCTAGAGTAGGTTCTGGAGATTCCTTACAGACTCTGAATTCGGAATCTCTGACGTCTTCTATTTCTCCTTCACGCACATTAGCAGCTACATATGTCTCTGCTGAAGACACAACCCCATCAACAATGTTTGGAACGCTTACGAACCACTCAGAACACAGCACTCTTCTTACTAATTTCCAAACAGAACTCAACACACTGGTAGACTTATCAAGTGATAGTCTGGACTCTAGATTACCATCTTCAGTCATCTCTCCTCAGCCGAATGCATCAATGTCCTCTCCAGAAGCATCTCAAAGACCTATGTCAGAAGTGCCCATTCGTTCATCTTCTATCCGTGACGATGCAACATCATCATCATCATCGTCGTACTTACAGTTGTCAGTGTCGTCGTATCTTTCATCAGGTTCCCCCACAATTACCACATCCATTGATGGTTCTACAATCTTCCCGACGTCGGCCTTCATATCGCCGTCGTATTCACTTCCGACATCCTCTTCGTGGACGCCTACCCCAAGCCTTCACGTCAGCACACCTCAAGAAACGTCTTCAAATGGTAGGTCTGTGGAGAAGCCGAAAGCGCCTCCTAGTGTTTCCCAAAGCAATACTGTTTATACCCGCACCACAATCCAAGCACTCTCTCAAACGACACCAACACACAAAACTACCACACGCACGTTTAAAATCAGCGATTCAGGACGTTCTTCTGTGGGTGCAGTTTTGCACACGCACGCGTCACTTAATGTTTCTTGGACAAATACCGAAGTCGGAACCACCCAAATTGAAAGCAGTATGCCTTTTCAATTAACAGAAACTGCAGCTCAAACGACATTGGGTAACTCCCTATATCAACCTTGGTCCCACAGTTCACCTGTTGCAGTCACTTCTCCCTTTCACCAAACAATGCAAAGCAATACAGACATTTTATCAACGAAATATCTGTTCATCACTGCACACAATCCTTTTTCGATGGTTAATTCGCCAAGTAACGAGGTGTCAGACATTATCTCAAGCTCAGAAAATGTAGACCAGATGGTTTCACCAAGTCTTTTCGAAAACTCTTTCACTTTTAAAGGCACATCTGACATACTATCTGCAACATTCGTTTATAGTCACACCGAATCAGTCGGAGATATTTCTAAGAAGTCATCTCGATTGATCAACAGCTTTCCTGCTGAACGTTCTAAAACACCAACTGATTCACAAGCAATTCTACCCGTGTCTGAGTCAGGTTCATTAGTGACAATCGCACCCTCCAGCACAGTTCTTAAACATTATAGTATGGAGACAGATTCCAGTGATACACAGTCGGGCTCAGAAATCAAACGAACCGTCCAGTACACCTCGGGGTCAATGGTCTCTCCTGTAACTAGTCAGATTCCTTCAACGGGAGAAGGCTTGATTTCAGTCCATTCGAGCGTCAACCCAATCGACATTTCAACCTATTCCAATGCTGCCAAGGGGCAAGAAACATTGTCTCCCAAAGATGCACTGAACACAAACACCCTTAAATTCTCTGAACTAAAGACAACTGGAATCAAAAGCACTGTTCCCTTGACCACTTCTAACGCCCCCACACTGTCCACTAAGCTAGCCCTTGCGACCACACCTCAAAGCACATACACTGTCCATTGCGATCCCCACGGTCCTGGTGAGGCACTGACACCAAACTGCACAACACCAGTCACACAAGAAACGCCTGTAGAGGGATCCTTCAACGACACACATGTACTGGATGGTAAGTATTCAATTCAATTCAATTCATCTTTATTCAACGATATAAAAAGAAAATAGTACAATACAATAAAACATATTGACATAATCATATACATGTAAAGTCTCTCAATCTTTAGATTAACAGTGAATGTTAATCAACATTATGATTATTCTATTTGAAGCTCTACAATACAATTGTTAATATGACATTCTTGTACAGTCATTTATGCAATCAGCCTCTGTGGGAGACGTTTAATATTATTACCCTTCTTTATAGGGAAATGTTCCTGGATCTATAACAGGTTGTTAACAAAACTGAAATACTGGTATATACAAGTAGATTTGCTTTCTTCAACTTTCGAGACACACTACCGCGCTTATACATTGACATGTCCAAGATATTTTGGGTCTCTGTATGAGGCATGGCTTATAGGAATATGACTTAGAGTAGGTTTAATGGGGAAAAAGGAAGAAAGAATAATGGTTCACATCGTTGATATTTTATATTTGTATGTGGCCCATGTTTGATTAGGGCAATTATTCGATACAGTCATCCGGTAGAACATATCTACGATAGGTAAAAATACATTGAATATACATTTAAAGATGGAGTTGAGTTCTCATCATGCGACTGCATTGTGAAGAAACTGTGTGGAATTGATCAGAAAAAAATAATTATGTAGCATATAAGTATTGTGTGTACTGCAAGGTTCTGGATTCATCAACATGATAAGAAATTTGGTCCAGTCTTGGTAAAGGAACAAGCACTGTACATAGAAAGATGTACATGGAACTGCATAAGCATGTGGCATAAGAATCGGGCCTCGTTTTTAAGCTGTTACTTGTCATATTTAGAATATAAAGGCATTGGAAGAGCCATGCTTTTCAGGGAACGTTTTTTTTCTCTGATGTTCTTTCGCACTGCGTAATTGCACTAATAATGCTCACAAATTAGTTTTCACCTCTCCCCAGAACTCAACATTGTCTTTAAGTTTGATCAATGAATACATGTTTTTTGTTTGCAGAGGTGTGTATGGCAGAGATATACGCAGGACAGAGATGGGAGCAAACACCCGTAGGTCATACAGCAGTTACACAATGTCTTCAAAATCCGTACGGTGAGTTACATGGAATAAGGAAGGAATGGAAGTTGTTGCGGATACAGACGTCTGCGGTTAGAAATTTATATATCCTGTGTAGATTTGTTATTGCAATACCAGCCGGAAATAATTTCACTAACGTGACGTAATTTTCACGTTTTCAATTGCTTTTTTAAGATCGGTATGATATGATAAATGACAGTATTTCACCTCTACCTGAAGATCAAACTAATTCATAAGAATTTGTTTAATGCTTAGCGTAATTATTCTTTACTTTTTTCAACTTTCATGGCCTAGTGTGCTTTCAGGGCTCAAATGTATTCCCTTTTTCTACAATCCTTCTGGAATAGGTTTTAAAACAAAAATCCTTATGTTGTTGTATATTTCCATTTTTTTCCAGAGATAATAACACGACTGTGTTTATCATCTCGTCTATGGGCTGAACCAGACATTGAAGCGTGCTCCATACCTCCCATTGGACAGCAACTTGATGACGTAAGTATACATGAATATCGCCAATGAGGATTAACATAACATGTATATTTAATACACTATTACTCTATTTATCGAGTAGAATCGATGTGTACGATTTAAAGTTGAAAGTATTTACAGTTTAAAGAAAATATCTTTGTTTCCATGATGAAATTCAACGACGTTCGATTAAAACAGGTATAAAGTGGAACCAAGGAGGGGTGGATCAATAATCGCTAAAAATATATAAAGAATGGAAGCAATTAATGTATCTTAGGTCTAATGCAAAGTCTGATCCGGGTATTCTCACAGACGGTGGCACGGGATGGGATACAGTCGCAACTGCACGGCTACCATGCCTATCTCCATGGTGTTCAATACCAACCTACAAATTGATTTTCTTTTTAAAGAGAAAAATAATGATTACCTTTTCCTCGCTATCTCGAGATAACGAGGAAAAGGTAATCATTATCTTTCTCTTCAAAATATTGTCGCGTACAAACGATTTGATATCATCGTCTCCCCAATTCACAAGGAAATTGAAATTTATATCTCAACCACACCAACGAGACCTATACCAAACCAAAAATACCCAACATAAAATCATATTATCGCGAATGACCAATAATAGACCTGTTTGGAATCGCTCTAGAGACGGTCTGGCGGTGTACCTTAATTAGGCCTGACAAGTTAGTGCATAACTCATAATGTATTTTCCGGTCAGTAACGGTGTAGGACAATTTGTCAGAGGGTCCCTTTTGTTGCCACTTCTTTGTACTTACTTTACTTCATTTAGTTGATATCAGTCTCGTATCAGCCGACCATTGAACCACGTGACTTACCGCGATTAGCATATCGCCTATCACGTTCTGCCGAGGAGCTTAACTCCCATTATGACGTCACTGAAGGGACTGACCTGTTGCCTGCCTACGTTGAAGCCATGCAGATTATATCACAGCTACCGAGTAGAGTGGATGAATGCGTGCTTGAATACCAGCTTGAATACGGAAATGTAAGCATGTAGAACATCGAAAATACATATTTGGAAATTTAGTCATGTACTCCTTAGATCCAAACATCATTAAAAAAATACATTTCTTTCTTCACATGACGTTAAAATTGCATCACTTTTTAAATAGCGATGGTTTCGCTATCACTCAAACCAGCAATGCTTGTAAACAGGGGTTTATTTTTACATATTTAACAGAGACAACATAAAGAAAAAAGTTCGATCTATTCTCGCCTTTAAATAAAACACATGTATAAATCCTTCCTTTACACGAGTACAATGAAACATGATCTACCATGCAGAAAAATAAATGCACATCTTCGCAACAACAAAAAGTATATTGTTGCAAATCTGTGTTTGTAAGTCAGGAAGACTATATCGATAACACGAATATAAAAGTATTTACGTTTAAAAGTGTTTCTATAAGTTGTAATGATGTATCTGACCCCCCCCCCCCTTGACCATTCTCATGTCTCTATCTGACCAGCTTTTCCTGCAAGCAGTCGATGCCCTTCTTCTCAAGGAAAACGTCGAGAAATGGAGTCATATAGCAGGAGTAAGATATTTCACATATTAATGAGATATGAAATAAAAAATGATAATAACGGTAGGCACTTAAAAATCCTAAAGAATAATATGAATTATGAACTGGAGTAAGAATACTTCTGTTTTGATGACAAGGAAACACATTTTCAATAGAAATATATTTTTAAAGAACAACAAAACGAGAATCTAAATATATGGCAACATCAAAAACATTTTCTCTCTCTTTTATAATGTCTTCATCACATGCTTTATGGAAAGTTGTTAGTGAGATTCTACAATCAAAGTTGTTTTGACGAATTGAAAAAAATATATTTAATGAAAATATTTTTAGCATGAAAACATGTTCGTGAAAACTATCATTGAGGGTTCTTTTTATTGTTTCACCCATCTGTTATTGTCTAATTATAATGCTAGCTGCTCAGTACATTATGTTCTAAGATGGCTAAGAGTTGATGGATCATTTATTCAATATTTATTTATAATTTGATTTATTTCTCAGGCTGGGGAAGAGGTGGTAAAGCTAATCGAAGCCGTAGATACATTTGCAGCTAGGACCTCAGGCAATGAATGCCATCTCAGTCTGAATCCTACAAGCAGTATCAAGACATTCGAAGGGGTCTACCAAAACATAGGTATTCTATTATTGGGACCCTGCATTATATAGAGTTGCAATTGATTAAAACCAATCGCAACTTGAAATAATAAGCAACTGTGTACTTCAGAGAAAGGAGTTGCTATAAATTTCAATTTTCGATCGACTCGAGTCAATTGTAAGCCCTTATAAGATGAGGTCCAGATATTTCATCATCGTTAGATTTTAATTAAAAAATGAATATTATTATCATCGATAACATTATCATCATCATTATAATTCTGTGATTGTATAGCTTCAGGCACTTTGACCATATTTGCTGCACAGTTTCTGAAGGGAACTCATCATCTGTTAAAATAAAATATTTATTTTCCCGCTCCTCTTCAAAAGAACAAAACGAGGATGCTGAAGCCGCTTTGCACACTATGTTTATGAATATTGTTTCTTTTGTGTAAATAGAAAAATAGGAAATCAAATCTTTCGTTCCCCAAAATGAATCAAGCCCTGTAACCAAACATGAAATTCCGTCTTATTTTGTTTTCATTTCATGAATCTAATCTCAGTTTTCCTGAAGATGCAGTTCAAGACGGAGTCATATGAAGGTGGCATATACTCTGGAGGAGATGCAGAAATAGTTGTCAACTCTAACTTCTATACCTCCAATGGCATGCTCAATGACACAGGTAAGCTTCCCATGCGTATGTGTCCGTGTGCGTGATTGTGCGTGAGAATGTGTGAGTGTGGGGTGGGTTAAGGTTTAAATGTGGTCATCATAAGAGAGCACTATATTGTTTTTTTCTCCCCTGCAGTTTCTGTCATGAAAGTTGAGTTTAAACTCATTTCGGTCCGACCTGGAAACGCAATCTGCATTCCAGCCTATTTCAGATCGTGCATTACATGTATTTAGGACTAGGAGAAAACGAAAGAATATTTAAAGATTGAAGTAAAAATGTAGGGTTTTTCTTCCATTGTTTGACATTTATTGATCACTGGATTTCTCATCTTTATTTTACAATCTTCAGTGACGTCAGTAATAGCTTTTTACCCGACCATTGCTTCTTTGGTAGAAAGGATAAGAACAGGATCAGATCAAAGGTATGTCTCTTGCCTTTTCATTACTTATGTACAATTTTTTGTAAACATAATCTAGCATTCACATCATAAGATACATAGATTGTCTATATTAATTGTCATTGTGTGGAGAAGTGCCGATGGGGTTGTATCAGTCTTTGATAATAACAGAAGAAGGACTGTTTACCTGATCTAGTAAATAGTGAAAATCAGTTGACATGGTTGAAAAGTAAAAAAGGTCGACAATTCAGGCTCGGACGAAATGATGCAACGCTAATCAGACATGAAAGCCTCATAAATTAATGGAGTTCATTCTAAACTTAAATGCAATTGTCTGTTCTGATCAGACCACACCTAACGAATACACATCCAGTTTACTACTAAATTAATCATACCCTTACAATGTTTTGTAATTTGTTTTAAGGAACAAAAATTATGTGAGAAATTGACTTGCCCCGATTTCTGTTTCTTCGGAATATGACGCATAAAAACTCGCATCTAAAGATATTCAACAAAGCCTTTAATTAAACCAGTCCAACTTTCATTCTTGAGTTACGAAAAACACCCCAACAAAAATCAAACTTCAAAGGGGTATAAATAATTTAGTTGTTATCTGTATTTTTCATTTCATTTCAGCGTATCACAGGTATACCCAACAATAGTTACAGCATCAACCATCCATCAGACGACAAGCGACCATAACATCCAGTTCACATCACCATTCTGCATGTCTTTTACAAGTGTACTCCAGGTAATGAATCTTAAAGCCCCACTGCACTACTCATAGCAACTTGCGCCATCTATACAGCCAACAATGCCGAAGCGGTACCCGTTGATCCCCCATGATGCCCTTTTTCTTATGTTAATTGAGAGCTGATTTGATGAGATAACCACCTGCCAGTGACCGTGCAGATGTGCAGATGGGCTTTAATGAATTCTTCCGCAAGTTTGTTTGCATTTTAATTTAGGTGGTAGTTCAAGCTAAATTGGTAATGAAATCAGATAGCAAGGAACGCTAAGAACACAAGGCAACGTAGCGTTCTGTTTTCCCACTTGAATTATTGACAAATGGTACAATACTTCTTAACAGTTATTACAGAACAAGGTTTACTTTGCAAGAGATAACATAAAGATACAGAACTAACGATTGTGATTATTTATTCATACATTTTGATATCTGACTGATCAATGCCAATATACCTATCTTGTTTGCATTTCTTTTCGAAAGTGACGTTCATATCTGAGTTATGTTTGGTTTTCATGCATTGTTCTTTACTTTGTTTATAGGACCAGAGCACAAGCTGGCAATGTGCATTCATCACGAGATCAACGACGTAAGTAAATACCACAAAACTGCTAAACATATAGCATCTGCTGGGATGTATGCACATTTCCATTGCGGTTGAACTAGAATAGAAAATGAAACTGTCAGATGAATGACAAATTGTACAGTAGAAATGCATTACTATGGTTTATGTCGTTCAAACACGTAATATCCTTTGGCAAGATATTTACCTGCATTTGCTACTCTACACCCAGGTGTTAAATGGGTACCCGGTAGGATGCGAACGTTCATGTGGTTGAACGAGCAAGTGTGCGCCTGTAAAATGGCGACTGGCTGGAATGCTCCCCAGGGAGTGGAAAATGTGCACACATTGTGTGCGGGTAAGCCTGAATCCGATGACCGGGGTAATAATATATCTGTAAAGCGCTTAGGTACATCGTTGGATCGGTGTATTGAGCGCTATATAAAAAACCGGATTATTATTATTATTATTATTATTATAGTAAAGAGTAAAATATGAGTAATCGCTTTGTTCTTCCTTGATACGAGTTAATTTATGACCTTACCTGCATATCCTAGAATAAATGAGAGTACAAACTTTAATTCAAAGAATGATTACATAAATTTGATTACTAAACATGGTATGCAACAATGTGTAACTAAATGATTGAATATATTGTACGCTCCTCTTGCTTTCCAGAACTTTCAACCTGTTTTTCATGAGGGACTATCTCGACAAGACCACCTTGGTCTTTTACGGTACCCTTAATTCCATGCATAATGATTTGCATCTCTGCTGTATTTCTGATTTGTATGTGAATATGCTTTTACTGTGATTTTAAAAAAATGAACATAAACTTGAACTTGAACTTGAACGTATAAGCTAAGATCCTTTTCATTGTTTGACCAGGGGTGAGTCGGAATGGTCAACGGAAGGTTGTTGGCTGAAAACAAAGACAAATCACTCCACAACATGTTGCTGCAACCACATGACAACATTCGCGCTACTAGAAATCGATCAGGTAGGATTGTGATGGATTTCATTAAAGGGCATTTCAACACGTGTAATAACTTCATCAGTATGTAAACAGAAAGAAAAGAGAACAGGAATGGCGAAAGTTTGAAATAAATCAGGTCAAGTAATAAGGAAGTTTCGAAATGTAGATTATTAAATCTATGTGAATCACAAATTGTAAATTCGGTCGGTGGATTCAATTATTTTAAATTATTGAATATTTTGTCCGATTTAATTAAACCTTTTACCAGCCTGCTTTTCTAAATTTGCTGCTTTCTTTAAGAATAGTTGTCTGTTAAGGTTGGATTTCCCTTTAAATCACTACGAAAACATTTTTTTTTGTCAAGCAACAAAGGCATGATATTCTCATGATAACATTCAGCAAAAAAAAATGTCATTCATTATTAGCATTAAGCAAGAAATTCTACAAGTGGACAAGTTGGTAAAAAAAAAAAGGGGGGGGGGAGTAGTATATGCCTGATTCGTATACATATATTTCAGAAGCGGGCAAAAATCACATCATTTTTATCACAATAATAAAGTAAACGGTTTCTAGTGATAGATGTTTTGTCTTTTTTTTTTCACTGGTTTTTTTATCTCAGTAAAATAAGAGGTTAAAATACAAAGTAGTGATGGGATGAGATTAAAAAATACTCACTTTTTCTGTTTGCTTATTTTACAGGACGCATCCTCATTCACTATAGACGTTATACACGTTGTCCTTACAGGGGTAGCTTGCTTGGTACTCATCTTAGATATTCTACTGCATTTTGTATTCAGGTAAGGGCAGTGGCGTAGCAATAGGGGGCACAGGGACACGTGCATTCCTCCCCCCCCCCCCCCATCGAGAGATGACAACATAAAAAAGATGAACAAAGATAGATCGAAAGGGGAAGGGGAAGGAAGAAATGACGAAAATAAAACATGCGGACTACCTCCTGCGCCCAAAGCAGTACCTTAGTACATTCGAATTTTATTTTCCGAGGACGACCGCCCCCCTCCCCCTCCCCTCCACCCTATCGTTCCGCTGCCTTCTCAATGGGTGTAGACTAACGCTACGCGGCTCAATAAGGGATAGGGGCAATAGCACTGTTATCCCTTTTCTGGAATCTGGTTTAATGTGGACAATTTTTACCTATAATGCTATTTGCTAAACGTCTTTCGGATGGTGACATTACAGGTCGGTACCCAGACGTAAATAATTATATCTGATTGATATACGTCTGAAAAAGGAAAAAAGAATTACACATACACACACATACTCACGACTTATGATGGGACTTTGTACACGTTGTATTTACTTAGTTCATGTCTTGGCTTGCTTTAATGCCGCGATTCTTACACTAAAGGTCAAATAAATATTGTCAGTTCAAAATCTAACAATACTCTCAGTCGTGTGCCGTTTTAGAATAACCCCACTTACAAAAGATATGCATCAATAAACGGAGATCATAACTGTTCTTGACTTAATATGACTCAGTTTTTTTTTTCTTTCTTCAGTTCTGTCAGTGCTCACCAAAGGTCAAACTAGTATCCATACCACTTTTCTGTTCTGAATAAATCATGAACCAAACGATGCTCAGATCAATACACAATGACATAACCCGTACAATACAATACAGTATGATATTATGACAATTTTATGTCATTTATTGAATCTTTTTTAGATATATTGATGGTGGGATAATTTGTGCGCATGTATCTCAAGACATAGCGAGCATTGTAGCCTTCACATCTGTCATCGTACCATCGATAAAGATCTTTACTGGGGTAAGTAAGATGGCTCCCAACCTGTCACTTGGTATATGTGTTTACAATGTTTTTACTTTTACTTAATTAAGTAAAACCAAGTTGATTGTTGTGCCCTACGCATTTCAGAAAAGCGTATGTTTACGTTAATTGCCTCATAAATACGTAGTCCCCATGTTTAACTTACCTATGATTGTTTTAAATAGTGAAGAAGGAACGATGTCAGATTATTTTTTCTCGGAGGTACCACCTTAAAGTCATTAAGAAAAGTACTGCATAAGTGATTTTAATTTCATGTAAGAATCATATTTTCCACATTCAGTGAAGCAATGTGACATCTACAACAAATATTCGAAACGTTTATCTCAAAAATGTATGCGAGCTACTAGTGTCCGTACAAAACGATTTCCCATTTCTCATTTTTAGATGACTTTAAGGGGTTCTGTTCATGATGAATGTAAAATGGTATGACTGAATATATATATTTTAGGTAACATGCAAAGTATTGGCTGGTCTGACATACTACGGTATCATCTGTCAATTCTTCAAGAACGTAGAGGGCGCAATTTACCTATGTGTGAAGTTATCCACAAGAGGAGGCCAGCATGCAGTGCGTTATTGGCTCTGGCAAATTATTGGATGGAGTAAGTTTCTTTCTTTTTTAAGGGTTTAAATACATTTTATATATACCTGGGATTCATTCATGAGGTTATGTACCAACTGCGAACACACAGGAGGCGCGATAGCTCAGTTGGTAGACCAGCTGTCTCGTAATCCGGTGACCCGGGTTCGAAAGCAAGACGATGCGCAAGTGCCCTTTGGTAAGGCATTAATCCTCTTTACCAGGTCATTACCGCTTTAATAGAGTCACGCGGAAGAGAGATCACTCTAAAGAGATAAAAGCCACCAATCCAGCTCCCTGATATCACTTAACCTGATTATCTATATATGTCCTGTACTATTTTGCCGATGATTATTGTAATGGTATAATTCCACCTGAGGTTGAATCATTGATGAGGTTTAGGGGATGTACACAAATATTTAAAGGGAAACTATCAATGCTGAAAATGTAGTTCTTCCCGTTGATGAATTTATGTACAGGCACACACATACTAATCACAAAATAACAAGGACAAAAGCAACAATAATAAACAAAGATGTGTTTGTTTATTTCTTGCCATTCTTGCATGTGGAATGGCTTAACAGTTTACTGATGAGTTGAGATTATTGCCGTGTAAAAAGTGCACTTGCAGTACCGGCAGTGTCAAAATAATACAGCCAGATCAATAGACCTTTTCCCGGACCTTTTCACATAAAAGAGATATCATCAAGTGAAAGTATGTAACATCTGGCTCTATCTAATGTTCATCTTATTCCCTGACTATTCTGTAAACCAGTCTCTCCCCTCCTACCAATCGGTGTAACCCTGGCATTCTGGATTGATGACTTCGGTGGAGCGAATGGGTGAGTAGTTTATTGAGGATTAGTTGCTCGATCAGAACAAAAGCCTGTAGGAATATATCCCCCCCCCCCCCGCACACACACACACACGGACATACATCTCTCTTTCTCCTCTCTTTCTTCTTCCTTCCTCTAAATCTCTATCCCTCTCTCTTTCTTCTCTCTCTCTCTTATTTCGTTTTTCCTCTGTCTATTACTTCCCCTCGTCTATCCGTCTCTCATCATTCTGTCTCTCACTCTCATACCCCATTCACAGTGGTTTTGAAACTTGTAGCGGCGTTGTAGCGGAGCGGCGACACCGCCATAACACCGCTACAAATGCATTCACAGTAGAAAAGTTATCCCGCTGCAGCAGCGGGATAAATATCATGTACCCATTCACGCTGCAGCGGGTGATTTTTATTACCTCCGTAACAAACACGTGTATGCATGGCTCATGACCCGCGAGTGACCCCGATATGACCGGAAATACTTCAGCGCGGGGTTTTCGATTGCTTGAAATTGTGCGCGCTAGCTGTACTTTACATATTACTTTTTAAAAAACTAGCATTTTTATTGCTTCCAGTCAGAATATTTTAATTTTTTGAAGTGGGAAATATTTTTATTTGGATAATTATAATATCTACATAATAATAAAATCAATTTGAATCCACTGGTTACTTTATTTCTATTTCACTTTATGTTCCCCATTGCTGGAGAAAAGAGGTCAGTGATAGGTAAGTAAACAAATCACACGTGTTTGTCGCGGTGTTATAGCGGAGAGCCTTCACACTGAGTAAACACCGCGACAGCAGCGGGACTGTCCCGCTGCTGTAGCTAGGCGAGCCTAGCGATAGTTTGTCGCGGCGTTATCACGAGGCGGTGTTATCCCGCGATAGTTTATAACGGGTCCGAGCCTTCACACTGAAGACAACACCGCGACAGCAGCGGGACAGTCCCGCTGCTGTCGCGGTGTTTGAGGCCACTGTGAATGGGGTATAATATCCTGTCTATCTCTTTCTCTCTTTCTCTCTTTCTCTCTCTCTCTCTCTCTATCTCTCTTTCTCTCTCTCTCCCTCTCTCTCTCCCTCTCTATCTCTTTCTCTCTCTCTCTCTCTCTTTCTCTCTCCCTCTTTCTAGATGCCATATCTATATTATAGCGATCCTGTCATTCCATCACTTGGTTTCTAGCCTTTACCAGAAGCTCCAATCCAATCATGGTCCTCCTCTCCATTACAGTATACCGAACATGATTAAAACAGTTTGGTGACATTGTAACCACCGTGTGTTCAACTATCAGAGATAGGTTCGATGATTCATGCCGTGTCCACATCGGTTTTCACACTAGAGGAATTAATTTAACAAAATGAAAGGTATTTTAAATGCTTTTCATAACTTTATCAACGGCTATGGCCTTTCTTAATTCTCTATGACTCTTGCAGTTTCACTTTGTTTGGAGCAAAAAGAGACAAATCGCAATGCACAAAGACCAAGATGAAACGTTATTGATAAATTGTTGTACTAAAGATAAGCAAGAAACGAAATACAAATATTTTAATAAAGCAATTTGTTCCTTAATACAACGTAGACGTATTTTAATTAGGAGTACTACGTGAATATAGCACTGGGATTCTGTAAAACATGTTTAAAGCCCGTCTGCACTAATTTGGCCAGGGGGATTAAACCTCCCTTCAAGGTCACTGGCAGGTGGTTATCTCATCAAATCAGATCTCAATTAACATAAGAAAAAGGGGACTAGTGGGGACCAACCGACACCGATTAGGCATAGTTTGCTATATAGAGGGCGCAAGTAGCTATAAGTAGTGCATTGGGGTCTTAAGGAAGATGACATGAGTTAAGTCATGTTCTGTTTCACTTTATCTACTTTCAGTCACTGTTGGTTGCATGAAAACGCACAAATATCAGCTATTGTTGCTACTGCCCTGGTTGCTATGGTGAGTTTTCTAATAATAAACGACTTCAGTTATTTATTGATACTTTTTGTGACACTTTTCATTAATTTAAATAAATCTATTGATATTCTAATTGAGATCCGACCAATGTATTGTATTAAATCAGTCGTTTTCTCTTTTAAAAATGTCTATTTGGATATTTATCAATCTGTTTTGAATATAATTATGTTATATAAATTTTATCAAATTATTGAATGGATATCTATACATTTTGGAGAAATTTTTTCAATATACTTATTTCCAAAGAAAAGTAGAAATATTGGTAATAAAATTATCAAGATTGGAGTACGTATGATGAATACAGTGGTATAGAGTTCAACTATTATTCAAGTTACATACACAATGTATATTTACTTGTAAAATGTGCATATTTTCTCAATTGCTCCGATTGATATTCATTATAAATCAGTAAACGTTTAAGTGTCACATAACAAATTCTATTTTGTTTCCGCAGACGAACATCTGTTTATTGATTGGATTACATCCCCACCTTAGAAGATCTAGAAAAACATTTCCAAGGGGATATTTAAGGACGAAACCTTACAGAAAGGGAATAAGGTAAAATGGTAGAAAATGCTACTTCAACATCCATTTTTAGAACACTCACTAAAATTTGGTGTCATTTAAGCTGTGGACTCTATTAATGATATTAGACATTATTTATACAGGTGCATTCATATTAATATAGAAGATATTACTGACATTTAAATGTTTTTAAACAATAGCCGTTGGCATAAAAACGCGCTCCATCCTGCCGGGGAAGCATATTTTAGAAATAATAAACTGATGTCAGTCTTCAAAAGGTTCCCTTCTCGAAAAGTCACATATTAAGATTTCGATCATCCAGAATCTTTGAATTTCCACCAATTTCAGAATATCCTCATGAAACAAGTAGTTCAGACATTTACTCACTAACGCTTATCATTAGGAAGGAGAGACCCGATGGTCAAAGTTATTAAGTTCGATTTCCCCTCCCATGCACAAGAAAAAGAGACACTATATCTTTCTTCTTTTGTCTCTTTGTTAAAGCTGGTTGGTTGCACATTAAACAAAATTTAAATCCATAATTGAAAATTGTGCACACAGTCTGTGCGGGCAAGTCTTGAATCCAATGAAGGGGGTAATAGTATATCTGTAAAGCGCTTAGAGACATCATAGATGTATTAAAGGTAAAGACCAGTTATGGTCATGCGATTGCATTGTGAAAGGAACGTTGTGGAATCGATCAGAAAAGGTTGATCATCTAGCATCTAGCATCTGCAAGGTTCTGGAATCATCAAAATGATAAGAAATTTGGCCCATTCTTCGTAAAGTTACAAGCACTATACACAAAAAGATGTATATGGGGCTACCCTATATCTCTCACAGACCATGAGAGAAACAAATTTACCAAATATATGAACTAGTAGGCGGTTTCCCGGCAAATTTGTTATCATCATGTATTAGTCAAAACATATTCTTTCACATGATTGGTAATGAGAGCTTCCATTTCATTTTTTGAAATTGGGGCGTTTCCAATACTGGTCTTTACCTTTAAGCGCTATAGAAGCGGAATTATTATTATTTCTCATCCCTCATAGATCTGAGATTCAGTGTAACATGTTGTGTCTGGTAGTCTTGACCCTATGCTGGACATGTGGTCTACTCTTCCTGACCAGGACTACGTCATCCATCTTACGATACATCTTTAGTGCTTTGGCTATCACACAGGTAGGAAAAACAGTTTAAAGAATATTTTAAAACACAAACCTTTATTAGAACTCTTTGTGATTCTACTTTACCATACTTCTATGGCTAATCCAGTTCAGGTATATCGAGCTAGCTATAGAAGTCTACATGCTTCTTTTTTCTTTAATACTATATTGGCTTACCCCAGTTAACCGGTCTATGAAAAGGACACATACAAACCTAGTTTGTTGGGGAAAAAGCACATGTAGAGGTAGGTGTGATGTAACAAATGTGTGACATATTCCTTCGATTTTCCATCTGACAGGTAGTATTCATGGAAGAATATATAGTCACCTTCGATCAGTAGGGGCCAGGGTTTTTTCTCCCTCCCTGAGGTTACTTTTTGGAAGATGTTATGTAAAGATCTACACTTTACTGTATCAATAATTATGTTAACCGATTTCAAAATTTCAATGAAATCACATGAGTGCAGTCTTTTGAGATTGAAATAGAGTATGAGAACTCCTGTGGATGTAACTTTGGGATTATGTTTCCCTTTTTTGTTTCAGAGTTTGGGATTCGTCGTAGCTCATAACTTCGTCTGTTCTCCGATGAAGACTGCGCTCAAACATGCGTCGAGAGAAAGCTGGGTAAGTCAACGTTGGAGGTCTTATTTCTATATACGGACGAAGGGTCTCACTTTATGGATCCAGGATTCTAGACAGTTTTCACATATATTATTGGCAAGTGCAGTTTTTTAGGTTCCCGAAACCTATCGATCCTTCTGTATTATTTGTCTATTTTTAAAGGACATTCAACACAATTTGTGTTGCAAAACTGCTTGAACAAATTCTAGACATACTAGACCAGAGTAGCTTATTTAACATCGTAATCATGCTGCTTTAAAGAAAACGGTTATTTACTTTAAACAGATTTATTCAGTCATATACACAAGTTTATGGGAACAATGTCGGGCAGTATTTGAGTATTGTTTGATATGCTATTTTCTATGTCGTTCAGAGGCAGCACATAGCAGCATCAGTCCCGACCTCTACGTCTGTTTCTCAGATTCGACCGGAGAGGGATATTGGTATGAAGCATCATGATGATCAGACCAGAAGGGAGCATGGCAGCAAGGGAGAAGATGCCATGAGCCGTGTCAAGTCAGAAGTGACTACCAGTGCTAGCTCTGCTTTCAGGTAATCAGCTCATCTTTAGAAAGAATTAACGACTCAAGGAATGGAACAACCTACCACAGGACCCAGCCCAATACCCCTCTATTGATGCCTTCAAGGTGGGATGCAGATGTAATGTCTTCAAGGCCGGGAACGTTTTTTACTTACACATGTATATATGCACCTGCACAACAAGAACACAAATTTAAAATGTTAACATGTGGAATAACAGCATATGTGAATGTCTCCACATTATACACACACAATCAGTATGTTTATCGTTAGCACCTTGAAGCAGCTCTTACACTGAAAGAAGAAGAAGAAGACGAACAAAAATAACGGACGACTTGCAGTACCGGATACAAATAAATGTATAAGTTCCTCAGGCAAGGTGACATACCTAGTTGTACATTGCAAAAAGTGGGGGAAAATAGAGATGTAGATGCATTCATATATATGATGCATTTTAAATAAAACTTAAGCGTGACCCAAAATGTAATACCATTGAAAGATAAACGTTAACACAATTTGGAATATCTATGGTTTCTCATTATTTCAGGTGGCGCATTGAACACTGGAGAAGACGAACGAACGTGAGCAATACAGACCAGAGTCGAAGAACCATGTCTACTTCCATCGGCACCGACTCGAGACGCCTCGGCAGCAGCTCGACTCAACAGCGGGACCGAAGGGACACCTTGTCCATCCCCATTGAGGAAAATGACCTTGACCTTGAACTCACAAGGTCATTGTCAAAGGCAACCTCAAGGTCAGGGCATGTGGGGTATCATATGGGAAGTGTTTGCGGGACGGAGAGAAGTTCCAGGACTGGTAACATAGTCCTGGAGCACATGAGACTAGAACCCCTGAAGCGAGTCTCTTTGGTCGGCAACGAGACCCTGAGAGAAGACCAACATAGAAGATCTCTGGATTACCGGCGAAGCTCCAGGAAGATGTCCTCTACAGATCGGCCATCCCTCTACGACGGTACGATGGACAGCTGGTCTCAGACAGGAAGATACCATGGTCCGAACATCAATACAAGGAAACATTCCTCGTTTGGTGTAACCTCACAAAGGAACACAGCATTGAATGATAGCATGTGTGACCCTTCATCAAATCATAAGAGGAGATATAAGAAAAAGTCTGGCAGAAATACTTCGCGACCACCTAGCCTTTCATCTGAACAACAGGTTTGTAAGAAGAATTTAACAAATGGTTGCATAAAATTGATATCAGTATGATAATTAAAAGTGATTAAATTGTGTATGAATTCATGGTTAACACGTTAAAAATGCATTTTCTTTATAGATAAATGTTTCATTCAATCTCTCTAATTAGCGCTGTTGTATAGATATCTATTTTGATCTATGGGAATGGTTCGTCAACGTTTTAAACAAAAGCGATAGCAAAAATACAATGTAAAAAGAAATCATATTGTCAAAAAATGGCAAACATTTTGATAATTTTCTTTTAAAGATCTAACCATATTAGCGAAACCTTTGCAGCTTTGCCAAGAATATATTTTCCCTTCACCATATTCCAACTATAACATGCCATTTTTCGAATCAGACGTATACAAATATGTTGGTTTTAATTCATTATCTGAAGGCTCCACGTAAGGATGCAGCAAGACAGGAGACTTCGAGAGAACAATACAGCGCTTCTAGGAACTATGAACATCAACTCTGTCCCTGTCCAGAACAAGAGTCAAAGGAATTATCTATGACCTATCATCAGCCTAGAGTGGACAGACACATAGATGTCTCAGGAGGACCGTCCAATATCACCGCCCCAACAATCTACGGACAACTATCCCATCCTTACCCTGGAAGAGATATACAGGGGTCATCTAAGGCATATGACCTTCGAGGAAGAGGACACCTAGATCCTATAAGGATCAAGACAACTGAACAAAGTGGTGTCAGTCAAAGAGAGGAATCAATGGGTCCGTCGTACAAAGGACGTGAAAGGCATATGTATGATGATTTACCAGGGTCAGAAAATAAACCAAGAGGAGAAGTACCAGCAGGAAGCGATGAGAGAAGAGCCAGGACAAGACCCAGAAGAAAAAGGAAGAAGAAATCCCATCCGTCACAAGGGAGTGGTAAAACCTAAGTCTTTGACGTGTTTTTAGTCTTCGGGATTCGATGAGATTGTTGTATTTTCTTATTTTCTTAGAACAACAAAATGATGTCAGAAGGCCTGTATTTGCAATAACTTATTGAAATTGTGTTAAACTATTGAACTTTTTAAGTGTTGTATAATATGCCTTGTGCAACAGTTGATTCTGCTATAATGGTTCACATATATTAATTAATAAAACTATTGGATAGAACCTTTCAACAAAGTCTGAATATTCTTCAAAGATACAATTGTATTACTTTGAAATTGTACATCACATGTATTTTGGGGGTTGTGACACATGTCATTATGGTCATAGAGAGAAGGGCTTTCCGAATATTAGAAGTGAATCTACTCACATTTGTAAATGTAATTTATATATCTGCTAATGTACATGTTGTTATATATTTTATGATATTTGTGACATTCATAAAGGAGAACTAATCTTTGATAGATTATCAGACTTTTATTCACTTTTAGTTTCAAACATTATTTCAGTTCTCAAAGTTTTTCCAGTTATTCTTTCTCAGATTCAATCAAAGTATATGTTATTTTTAACGGTCGTTACGGAATAATGAATACTAATTTTTTTTTTAGCTGATTGATCTTATAATTATTCACATTGGATTCTTGGTCACTGAACAACATGCTTTTATATAGTATACAAAGAGACTGCCAAATGCAGTTTGCAAAATGTAGATACTTTAGATAAAATCTAAGTCAATCAAATACAATAATGCGAACCAAAACCATCAACCAATCATTCAATCAATCAAGCCAAAAAGGAAATAAAAACATCAATACACTTACCAGCAACCAAGCTTTAACCACTCTATCACTAAATCAACTGATCAATGAATAAACCAATCAATCAATTATCCAATCAACCAAGCAATCAGCGAGCAATCAATCAACCAATTAAACAATCAACCCACCAACTAACCAATCAATCAATCAATTAATTGATCAACCAATCAATCAATCAATTGATCTCAACCATCACAATCATCATTTGTGAGTACATTCTTAACTAGGTTATCACACTGCATGCCATTTTCAGGCGCTTTACTCACAAAAAATACTCTGAAACTTTTCTTTTAAACAAACAGAACACAAATTTATTTATGTTCTTCTGATATACACGTATGTATTTACATTAATGCATTTCATACCACACAGCTCATAAACAATGTGATTAATTTTGAAAAATCATGATACATGTATATTAAAATAACTTCCTTTGGATAAATTATGAGAATCCATTACCAAAACATTCTAGTACATAAAACATAGTTGCAGCAATCTTTATGTAATGAGTATCTAAATTCAACAAGATAGCTGAATCAATCAATTACCAAAGAAAGTCTTTAAAGCTCACATCAAGATGTATGCATGTATGTTGCAAACTACACTTCTGCTTTAGGGAAACAGAATGGAGATTTTTTGTTGTTGGTGGTAATGCGCCTCATATGCGAATCAATTGAATCTGTGAACTTTCAATTTTCAATGTTATACTCCGCCTGTACTTTTTAATCTTACAATATTTCTTACACTAATTATTCCTTGGAAAAAGAAGGAAAAAAAAACTTTTAATATTCATTTCAGAGATCAATACATTCTTCCTCAAGAAGTTGGAACATTGGCAATCAAATTTGAGCTTTTGGTTATGTTTTTTTCCACCATACATATCCCAATTACACTTGAGCATGTACAGTTAACAACCTAGTTATTCATACCCCTTTTAATTTGATGTATTTTGTGTTTTGTAACTCAAGAATGAAAGGTGAACTGGTTGAATTAGATACTTTGTTGAATACTTTTAGTAAGCTCTATTATGTCACCTTTTCAAGAAGAATAAATCGGGTCAGATCCAATTTTCACATACTTAAAAATTTACAAAACTTGGTAAGGTTACCAATAATTTAGATGTTAACTGTATAAACAAGCAAGCTAAGAAAAATGTCCTGCAAAACATACATGTATGTTCCCAATGATTGGATTGATACAGGGACACTACCAGAGAGAGGTGGTCTGAAAGTAAAGGATGACTAAATATGCATGCTAACTTATACGTTTCTACTTATTGAGAGCTTGGAGCCAGGATCTCATCAGCGCATTTGGTGCTCAAATATCCAGGAAGCATCTGTGGACATCTGGAAGAAAATGCTTAAGGTACAAACAAAAGGTACCCAAGAGTTTTGCTCACTGATTTGCTACAGGAGTCAAGTCCATGTAGCTGGATTCCTTCATGATATGTTACATATCAACTGCCTGTTTGAAGTTTGCTGATTGGCTACATGAGTCATCTATTGTTATGTCACATATCACTTGAATGACTGGTACTTGTTGATTGGCTACACAAGACTGTTGCCATTGTGATGTCATGTATCACCTGACTAGTTTGTGCCTGTTGATTGCCTACATAATGTCTGTGAAGCTTGCTTGGTATTGTGATGTAACATATCACCTGACTGTTTAGTGCTTGTTGATTGGCTACACAAGACTGTTGCCATTGCGATGTCATGTATCACCTGATGGTTTGGTGCTTGTTGATTGGCAAGATGAGTCTGTATGTGCTCCTTGACTTTGTAAGAATCTCTTGAATGATTCAGCCTCCTTCAGCTCATCTTCGTCTAGTAAAAAAATAAAAGTTATTAAACATTATAAATATTTTAAGCAAAAAAATATAGATTTATATTCAAAGTTATCAATTAATCTTGAAATCAAATATATTCCAAAATGATTTCAGCAGTTTATAATAGCTTTGAATTTGTAGTTAATTCTTGTCATTTCATTATGAATTACATGCCTGCAATTCAAAAAGAGAGAATCGTCTTCAGATTTAATGACAGAGCAAACTGATCATGAGCCTTACGCCATTACAAAGTTAGCTAGTGTGGTAATTCAAACTTATTCACTCAGAACAATATGTTATTTGTATATCAATACATGTTTCACATGGGAAGTTGATCTGAGGACGAAAAAAGTCTCCTTGGTAACGCAGCGGCCACATTAACAAATTTCAGAGTTTCTCTACAAGGTCTTAAAGCTTTACGTTTCACTTTATTGCCAATCTACAAAGCATTTACTTGCTTCCTTAGCAGTAGCATAAAATAAATACCAAAACCAACAAATATTTAGATTCGATTTGATTTTGCTTTGACAAGCAAATACAGTAAAAACTGGCTTAACAACCACCTGTCTACAAAGACCACATTTTTTGTTTCCCTTGAAAATGGTTTTCTCATTGAAACATATACTAAAGGAACCTGTCTACAAAGACCACTTTTTGTTCTTCCTTGGGCGGTTGCTACAGACAGGTTTGACTGTAGTATCAAACGGCTAAACTTAAATCTTACCATCATCATCAGAATCCAGCGCTACTTCTTCTTCATCTTCATCTGGACCTAACCTCAGCTCCACAGATGGGCCTTTGATGACTGCACCTGACAACAAAATGCAAGGAATTATAACATAGTATGTCTCTTATCTACGCATATGCAAAAGTATGCAATTTTAACATAACAAAACATGCAATGAATACAAAATCTTCATCTCTAGTTTTAGGGATAAGTATTTGCGCAAAAAGAAGTGACGACTAATGAAAAAAGTCTAATTCATGTAATTTAATTCACATGCCTCAAAATGCCATCCTTCACGTCAAAAATTCTGAGCTGCATCTAAAATGAATGGGTGGGCAGACATCCAAACCTTTGCTTTTGCAAAATAACATTACTGCCTTTACTTGCGAAAATCACATTGTTCATACTCTAATTTTGATGAGATTTTTGGCACACTTACTGTCTGGAATATGAGGATCAAAATGAGATCAGACATTAGAGGAATACAATTTTTTTGTTTAAATTGATGATTTCAAGTGACATGATAGGTGTACCGACATAGGGAACCCATGATGAATCTTAAATCTTGACTTTCTACAATTTTATCATTCTGAAATAGATTGTACCCTCTTACACAAGACAAGACAATGGACACTAAGAGATAGGGCTAGTAAAATTACCGGTAGCTTGTTATAATGAGGTTTCACAAGATATATCAAAAGACAAAAAAATGGGGGGGGGGGGGGGGGGAGAGATTGTTTGACTCCCTAGGATGTGAGACTTTCTCGACTTTCCTACTAATTAATTGTGTTCCCCTTTTACTTAAAATTCTATTTGTTTGGCTAATTCAAATATTCATTCATTTGGGGAAAAGTACATAGATTATTGCTCTGTAGTATGAATGTTTTACCTTCCTCCATCGAGACTCCTGTCAGTCCGACCTTTGAACCTTGACCTTTCCCCTTCTTGACCTTCTCCAACTTCTTTTGTGCTTCTTTGGCTTCTGCTTCCATCTAAAACAAGTATTAATTAGGATTAATTCAATGCTCACTGGAATCATCAAATAACATGATAGGGAGACACATCATGTTGGTAATAGTCCAAGTGATTGTCATATATTTCACATTGTGAAAATGGATTTCTATAAAGAGAAGGAAATTACAATCTACTTTCCATATTCAATCCTCAAGCCCCATAAATATTTCATATCAGTCTGAAACAAAATATGAAAGAAAGGGATGTGTTAAAAGAGGAACTGACAAACCGTAAATATGGAGAACTTTTATTAAAAATGTGGAACATTTCTCAAAAACAATCTGTCAAGTAAATTTTCAGGAGTAAAAATATTGTTCTAAATACTTGTCACTCCTCTAATACAAAAAAAAGTATATAGAACAGTCACGTGTGATAAAGATTAATACCGACTAACAGCAATTTATCACAAATGATACTGAACTAGTTAAACATACCAACAATTAACAACTGAGTATACATACCTTTTCTCTTCTCAACCTTTCATACTGCGGCTTATATTCACTGCAAGATAAAAGAAATACAATCAGAAATAGGAATCTCTAAAGAGTCAAAAACTTATACACGCAGGTGCTACATGTTTGTAACATTTTGTGAGAAACATTGGAAAAAGCAAATTAAGAATTTTCTGCCAAAACATTTTTTTGTTAGTGTGTAAAGAGATGAATTTGCCTTTTTCATTTCTTTGTTTCAATTCAATGACTGCAGAACATAAAATGTAAATTCACTGAAGAATTGTGATGGAAACAGATGTAGAACAGATAAAGGGGATTCATGTAGGTTAATAAATCTGCTAAACTTCTTGTAAATTGTTCAAATGAAAAGTTTAGCATAATGACAATAAGAAATCTTAGAGAATCACATCAAGACTAATACTGTAATATTTCTATCTGTATGATCTACTGGGGTTGGTCTGCTAATGACTTACGTCTCGTATTCTTCAACAGCTTCAGTTACGGCTTTAAAGAAGTCGTCCATTCCTTGACCGGTGACTGCTGATACACCTACAGCCTGAGATAATTCAATGTACAAAAATAAATAATAAAAGTGGGTTGTTGTATAGAGTACCGAAGCTGTGACATCATAAAAATGTATTTTTAGAATTTCTCAATTTTTTCTTCATTTTCCGAAAGAGCATCAAAAATAATGTCCGAACGTCGAAAACCAATTGAATATGTTTAGTATTGGCTGAGATATGACCATCTGAATAAATAGATTTCCTATAGGAACTCAGTGTTATGTTGCTCTGGCTCGTAATGTTATAAACCAGAGCATATCTGTCAGACTTGACACTCCTGGCGCTCCCGATTATTACCCTCGTTCTAGCATGGCTGCCATTACGGCGCTCTAGCATTTTAAGGAATTAATTCCTACCAGGTACCCATTTACATCACCTGGGTTGAGTGTGGCAAATGTAGATCAATGTCTTGCCAAAGGACATTACTGCCGCGGCGGGACTCAAACCGCGGACCTTGTGATCTCAGGCGCCGTATCTACTCGACCAAGACACCTCTACAACAGCACGATTAAAAGACCTTTTCGATTTCATTGGCATCATGATAGCAAATGCCCTTTTATCAATGGACAAAACTGAAGTACTAGTACGTAAGCTAGGTCAGTAACATTAACAGTAAAAGCTTTAATTGTGAATATCCAATGACCATGGAATCCTACAGAAGTTTATTGCTATGTATTGCCTTGTACATGTAAATTCTGTATTACATCAACCAAATAAATAAATGAAAGATAAAAAATCAGCAAAAGCCTGAATTTCGACATAAGAAGAAAAAATGAATTTAATTTTTGTTTCTATTGATTTTCTACTGATTTTCTGGAATATTTACTTGCCCTCAGATTCTAATAGAATTAATCTAGAACGAGGCTCATATACCTAGCTAGATTAGATGCATTTGATGATTCCTTATTCAAAGCATTTTAACTGATAGATAGATAAGTAGATAGATAGATATATAGATAAACATATAGATAGATAAATAGACAGATGGATAGATAGATAAATAGAGAGATATAAAGATAGACAAGCAAACAGATAGATATATAGATATATATGTATATACATAGAGAGAGAGAGAGAGAGAGAGAGAGAAAGAGATAGAGAGAGAGAGACAAAGATAGATAGATATACGGACAGATGGATGTGTGGATGTATGGATAGATGGATGGATATATACTTAGATACATATATAGACAGACAGAAAGATAGAAAGATGGATGTGTGGATGTATAGATAAATAAATGGATAGATAGCTAGATAGATAGATGGTCAAATAGATGTACTTACCCTCAGATTCTCATAGAATTCATCGAGAACCAGACTCATAGATCTAGTGAGATTAGATGCATACGACGTCTCCTGATTCAAAGCATCTTGAAACGTCTCAAAGTCCGTCATCCATTCCATTGCAAAGTCATGTGCAACGATGTCAATCTTATTCATCACAACGATGAAGGGAAGTTTGTACTTGTACAGGATACTGTGATTAAAAAAATAAACGACACAAAATCTTGAATTTTAGTGCTGTACTTCAAATTTACTGTGCTTTAGAAATGTTAATATCATTTATTATTATCTATAATACGGATCTGGACGATGCAATTGAATGCTTGTAATTTGCCTACTCTTAATAGGAGCGAGCTTGAATTTCCTTTTAAATCTCAGTTCAACAAGGTTGACAAAATAAATATCTTGTCTTGTCTTTTTGTTACACACAGAAGAACAATGTGATTCTATTACAGGCAATGTATCCTGATGTCCCCTGGGCCATTATACAAATATGCTATGGGAGGTCATCCATAAACTGCAAGCTATCCGCATAAGTCTTTAAATACCTTTCTATTGCCTTCACAACAAGAGATGTGAGATGGTCAGCTCTTTATCTTCGCCAAACTGGCGACCCGATTCAAAACTGAGTGACGTTAAAGGTCAATCCCCAGACATAAATAATCATATCTGATTGATACACGTCTGTAAAACCCCAACTACACACACACACACACACACACATCACAACAGGTTTTGGGGCATTTTCTAATGCACTTGTACTTGGCAGTATCATAACCTGAAGAAGCCCTAGGAGCACAATTTGTTACACCATTACATTGTCAACAGAGTTTTCTACTAGTTTGGAACATGATTGGAAAGAGGACCCACCTGCAAGCATAGAGCATGTTAGACATGAACGTCACAGGATTCACACTCCGGGCTGTATCCATTACATACACCACAACCGTTGGGAAAGTGGAGGCCTGAAAATGAATCATATTCATTGTGTTATATATTTAATTATGATTTGTTTTGAGAATATGTGCACCACATTTCATTACAATGAATATTACAAAATAAGGTAGACAAAAAATACATTGGTAATTATGAAGGAGACAATACAACAGTTTTTATCATTTGTAATACACTTTTGAGTACCATTTCAAAAAAAGACCACTTTTGTTTGTGTTAACAGATTAAACAAAGTTTCTGGTTTCATGGCTTGAGAAACAATGACTGAAATACAGAAAGCAAAACAAGAGAGAAGAAAGATAGTGAATGGTTGATAAAGGAGTGAGAGAGAGAAAGAGATAGGCAGAGGAGGCAGGAGAGAGAGAGAGATAAAGAAAGAAAGATACAGAGATAGGTGAATAAAGAGAAACATATGGAGACGGCAAATGCTAAAGAGAGAAAAAGAGAGAGGGAGAGAGAGAAAGGAGGAGAGGAAGAAAAGGAGAGAGAAAGATTTAAACAAATATCTGTTTTTTACAAAGTGCTGTACCAGTCAACAGACCTAAACCTGGTCACTGGATTCAATTATTGAGATTCTGCACTTTACAGAAAGAAGATGGTGAGGGAAAAAGAGAGGCAGGAAATAAAGATAAAAAGATGTAAAGTTAAGGAAAGAGCATACCTGCCAACATTTGAAAATATGAATTAAGAATTTCTAGCATGGTATGCCTTTGAAAATAAGAAATCTGTAACCGTAACAGGCGTTCACACATGCTGCAGCAGTAGGGCGCTTTAGTAACGAGACGGTACGCACAGGAGACGGAGTGTTTAACCAACTGTGACGGGTCTCGCACTCTTGTTACCGTCGTGATGTTTAAGCGCTTTCGCTGTCTGCTAAAGGCGACGGGGACGCAAAGCCGCGCTGAACTGCACACCTGCTCCATTTTGGTGCTAGCTGCTCTTGGGCCTCGAGGCTTGGCCGGAGCGCCGGGGCAATAGACCCGGCGGTGGGCTGTAGTGCGCAGCGTGCAGGCACGTCATGCATAACGATGAAAAAGGGCCCCCAAAGTATGCCTAAACGGCCAAACCATCAATTTATTGTAGATTGAGGTATAGATACCGAACAGACATTGGAAACACTAGTAGATTCCCTGTTTTTATCTTCAGTAGGGCCCTGCATTGTTAGATCTAGATACAAATTATTTGTCAGCTCTCTCTCTTACGTCGTGTTTAGGGAACGAACGCTATGTTGGCCGAGTACCGTTCCGAAAATCGACGGGACGGAGATAATTCAGAATCGCGCATGCGCAGTTTGTTTTTTTCACTCGCATTACCGTCTCCTGTGCGTACCGTCTCGTTACTAAAGCGCCCTAGTAAAAATATTGACTGGCCTTGAGTGAGATACCACATATATTGTGCAAACTAGACTCATATTGCCCCGAGTCAAAGAGGAGGGCAATATATGTGGTATCTCCCGAAAGTTAAACCACTGCTCAGATGTCTGATACGGGTAATGATCTGGATTATTTGGAAGGGTTGGCAGGTATGGAGAGAGAGAGGGGGGAGAGGGAAGGTTTACCAAAGTTTCTGAGATGATAGCTCCCGATGCTGACCATGTGAAGACTTCTATCTGTCCCGGAGTGTCTAGTATGATGTACCTAGAATAAACAATGTGGATATCATCAAGTTACTGTGTGTTCAGAATATTGACTGCTCCATTTTACATTCTATTAGAGAATATTGCAAAATTGCAAAATCCCCTGAGAGAAGTATGATAAACAAAGAACACATATGGAGATCAACAAGTCACGGTGTGTTAAGAATACTGACTGATTGTTTTATCTCCACTTTAAAATTGCACAATCCCTTTACAGAATTAATATTTGAAGCTGATATTTTGAAAAAAGTATATACCAGCATGGAATCCAAAATATTTAAGAAAAAGAAATCTGTCGTGATATTCTGGAAATGGAGCTCTTTCATACCAAGAAATAAATTTGCAAGTCAGTATAAAAGGTATAGTCATAACTATGTAACATGAAAAATGTTGGATAAAATAATAAAATTTACACGTAACTGAGAGTAGAATGAGATATTAAATTAGTGTCGATCAAGTTCAGTGATTTGGAGACAATTTGTTTTTCTTCCTCCATCTCTTTGGTAAAAGTTTTACAAACCAGTCTCGAACTAGATATGGGCAAAACTGTGAGGCAGCAAACATTTGTTTCCCTTTCATAAAAACATCCACCATCTAAACATTAATGATCACAATCAGCATCTTAACCTTGCTCTGGATCCCAGGTCGAGTTAATAATAATAGTAATAGTTTTTATATAGCGCTTATTAGAATCACGAAGAGTGCTTCCAAACTTGGAGATTATCACCCCTGCTTTAGCTGTGCTGCCATTGCGGCACTCTAGCATTTCAATTCCGGCTAGGTACCCATTTACATCACCTGGGTTGAGTGTGGCAAATGTAGATCAATGTCTTGCCGGACTTACTTTGTTTCTTTGCTGCGTTTCTCTGCAAAGCCCATCACCTGGTCAAAGCGTGTAGCAAAGAGATTGAGAGACGTCATGATGCCACCGTTCGGTCCTAGGCCATACTGCTTCATCACCTCCTTGTACTTCACCGTGTCTCGGATATCTGAAAAAAGAATAATCATCATCAGTTTATACAGTCAAACCTGCTTTAGTGACTACTACATTTTTTGTTTCCCTTTGAAAATGGTTTCTCATTGAAACATGTACTAAAGGAACCTGTCTACAAAGACCAATGTTTGTGTTTCCCATGAGCGGTCGCTGTAGACATATATGACTGTAATTATTATAAATGAACATTGTTGTTGTTTCTTTTGATAGTGTTATAGTCCATTCAAAGCACTTTGGGAAACTCATTCATCAATACATGGACACTTGACAGGTATACTAATTATAAATGTAACTGTAAAGATAACAAGGTAACAAAATACATCAATTAATTGGGTCCTATGCCATACTACATCATCACTTATTTTAACTTTACAGTCAGTGTTTTGAATATCTAAATATATATCAGTGTCATCACTATAATCATTGGCCATGTTGTTAACTTTCCCATACTATTTCATCACCTCCTTGTTTTGCACTTTGTCTCAGATACTTTTGAAATTACATTAGTGTCATCTTTATTAAATGTGTTCCTTAAAGCTCTGTAGAATTCTTACCAATATTAGTAGGATAGCCTACTTCGTGAACAGCTGGATCTAGGTTGATGATGTATGGTTTCTGCTGCTTGGTGTATAAGTGAGCATTCAGGCGCTGCAATGGGATACAATGAATATTCATAAATAATTATAAAAGGTGTGCATTCATGTCTACTTACGGTAAATAACTCATACAGGCGCGCGCCCCTGCCCGCAACCCACAATCGGTAGGCACTTGTATTGTGCAGCGGTTTGCCGTGAAATCTGTGAAAAAGTGTATCCTAAATATCAACGTTTATCCGAAAAATACTCCAAAAATAACAAGAAAATTGACACAAAACAGGTATTAAACATAACAACTTTTAACTCATGATCTTTACTTGGACATTTAATGAATATTTACTTCATTTTGGGTATGTTTTAGGAGGGTATCTCCACGCTGGAGTTACGGGTCAAATTTTGGATAGGTTTCTGAACAAGCGCGACTTTTCTTTTTCAGAAAAATAACAAAGTCAGAGTAACAGAGGATAGATAACATGACTCATGTCATCTCATGTCATGAGTTAAATGATGTTTGTATTTTCATCGTTTTATCCGGAGATCTGACGCGGCAAGGGATTCTCGCCGCGCCTGGCTGTGCTGTGACACCGGCCTAAGACTTTGTTTGACAATTGGCCGAGGAGCAAAGCGAGTACTAACACAATTGGCAGTAGGCCTATGTGGGGCATGAGGTGAAGCTTAACTTGCGACTCACCTGAACAAAAGTCGTTTTTCCAGAGCCTGCCATTCCTAGTACTATTAGGCATGGTGGTTTTGTGTCTGTATTATGCAGACCTCCTGCACAAGCACCTAATTGCTCATCTTTTACGACGTCTTTACTGCTCATTCCGTCATCCTCACGCGGTTTGGAAGTGTCTATGGGCGTCGCCATTTTGATTCTCGTCGTAATGTGTGCGCAGGCGCGTTTGCGTGGGATAACTTTTAGTCGCATAACGTCACTAGAGCTGAGCTGCTGTCCACCCAAAGGGCGCATAATGTTCATAGATGCATCCATGCACTGGATGCAGGCGCGTATGGAAGGGGGGGGGGGGGGGGGGTTACCCCCCCCCCCTCCCTTTGTTTTTTTGTAATGTGTGTATTTCGGAGGAAACCCCCCACCCCCTTTGATTTAGATTTTTTGTTTTGAATTTTGCTAATAGGTGACCTAAAAAAAAGGCGATCTTACCCCCCAGTGGCGGATCCAGGGGTGGGCCGAAACGGCCGCGGCCCCCCTATTGGCGGCGCAAAAAAATTGAGAAGGAAAAAAGAGGGGGGAAAAAATGGGGGGAAAAAAGAAGAAGATAAAAGAAAAGAGAACAAAAAAGTAAAGAAAAGAGAG
Organism: Strongylocentrotus purpuratus; assembly: GCF_000002235.5. Lineage (NCBI taxonomy): Eukaryota > Metazoa > Echinodermata > Echinoidea > Camarodonta > Strongylocentrotidae > Strongylocentrotus > Strongylocentrotus purpuratus. The sequence goes on along the minus strand of NW_022145594.1, from coordinate 1,355,675 downwards.
AGAGTTCAAAAAAGAGGAAAGAAAAAGAAGAGAGGAGCCGGGGAGAAAGAAAGACAACGAAATGGCACTAAAAATTAGTGACAGTAACGACGAATAAGGGAAAGACAAGGGGAAGGGGGGGGGGGGGTGCGTAAAGGCGGATGCATTGAGGGGAGGGGGGAGGGGTGACTGGCCGTATTCTTATTTTTAGGTTATGCGAAACCGAGTCTAAATTATGCTTCTTTTCAAAAAAATCTTAGCATGCTTGTTTATGTTAAGCCGGAGTGCATGAAAAGGTTAGTGTAGAAACACTTCTGAAAAGGCCGCGCCCGGCCCCTCCAAAGAACGGTAGAATGGTAATCCATAAATAATGGATTATTATGGGGTCATTCTTGATGGCTTGGGAGTCGTTAAAAGGAGGGGGCCGGCCCTACTAAAATGGTAGTGACGGTAACGATGGATAAGGGAATAAGGAGGAAGGGATGCACATACAGGCGCGTACGCAGGGGGGGGGGGGGGGGGGGGGGGGGGGTCGAACCCCCCTCAAATTTTTGTCAAGTTGTCAAGTTGGTCCTGATGTGTATAATGCGTAGACCAGGGGTTCTCAAACTTTTTCTTTGACGGTCCAGAAGCGATTTCTATGAAAGCTGTAAGGTCCGAAATGACACTTGTATACTGAAGATAATGAGGCTTGTTTTTGGTCTATATCTGATCCAAGGAGAATTGTTACAGTTTAAAAAAAAACAGAACCGCCAGTGCTTCCACTCGTTTAAATAGAGTTTCCTGAAAAATAACATCCAATATCCTGGAATTTGAAGGAATTTTCTTAAAACTTTCAAAATGCCTCTTACGTGGATTTCTTATTTGGATGAATCGCTATGGCGTTTTAATATATATTAATTATTGAGTGGGCTTATTTTGCTTTCTAATGGATCCATACAACATGGCAAGGCTTGAGGGGCCTGGCAGAGCCTTTTCAAGAGAGAAATTGTCTTTAGGAGAAAAAAAGAGGTTATTTCTAAAATGAAATGAAAGGGTTATTGACTTTCAAGAGAGAAAATTGTCTATAAGAGAGGAAGAGAGGTAATTTCTAAAATGAAATGAAAGGGCTCTTGTCAAATAGCCCTTTCATTTCATTTTTTCTCTCGAGATAAACTCTCTTTCTCTCTTATAGACAATTTTATGAGATGGAATCTTCAATCTGAAGCCTTTTTGTGCTCTTTGAAAATGGCACACTGAATGGGGCAGTGCAATTTAAATTCCAAGGGATGGATTAGAGTTTTTATCGCTCTTGAAAGTCAAATAGCCCTTTCATTTCAGAAATAAGGCTCTCTTTCTCTCTTATAGACAATTTTATGAGATGGAATCTTCAATCTGAAGCCTTTTTGTGCTCTTTGAAAATAGCACACTGAATGGGGGCAGTGCAATTTAAATTTCAAGGGATGGATTAGAGTTTTTATTGCTCTTGAAAGTCAATTATCCCTTTCATTTCATTTTAGAAATAGATTCTAATACATTCCTTGATATTTAAATTGCGCTGCCCCTATTGTGTCCTCTTTTTAAAGAGCACAACAGAGCCCTCAGATTAGGCAGCAAGTAGCAAAACAAACCCGTAACACTGGACACAACATTCAATGGGATGATGCCCATATCATTGAGTTTGAAACGCACTTTTGGTCAAGAATGGTAGAAGAAGCATCTGCATAAAAAAGATGAATCCTTCACTGAATAGGGATTCTTGCTATACACTTTTACCTTTGTGTAAATAATAAAAGGTCCACGGGCGTGGTTGTTAGAAGCTTAAACTACATAAAACTCTCTCCAATTTTGCAGGGGGAGAACCTTTGTCGGGAGTCTTTAATAATAAAAGGGATAAATCCTTCACTGAATAGGGATTCTTGCTATATGTTACCTTTCTTCGCTCCAGTGATCTCGAGGCAGCAGACAGCAAGAAATTGTGTAAATAATTTGCTGTTGCCGGGAGTCTTGCATGGGGCGGAGCCCCAGGAAGTTCTTGAACTTTAAAACAATTTAGGAAATTCCAAATAGTCGTCATGAGCGATAGAAATTGTAATTTCCTCCTTGAGAGTCACATAACCCCTTTCATTTCATTTTAGAATTTAACCTCTCTTTCTCTCTTAAAGACAATTTCATATAACTTCTGTTTTCGTATTGTTGTACTTTTGTCCGCAGACTACTTAAGCACATGTCGATCCAACTCAGTCGGAAATGTAATATGTAGGCCTAAGTGTAAAGTAAAGTTTCATGTTCTTCCTTTTTTCTTTCTTTCTTTCTTTCTTTCCCTCTCTCTGTCTCTCTCCTTTTCCTCTATCTTCTTTTTTAAAAACATTATTCTTTCTTTTCTTCTCATTTTTCTGTGTGTGACATGCGTTACGCGTACGTCTATCAATGTCTTAATATGGTAGATTTACATTTTGATGTTTCCCTTTGTAGGTGCATCTTATTCCAGAAAGTGCCCTATTTTGATGGTGCCCCCCCCCCATGTATTGATCTTGATAAAAAATAACTTTCTCATTAATTCTATTTCCAATATATCTAATACTTGCACTAATCTCCAATATTAAAAAAAATCGTCTACTTTCTCTCAAGACAACATTATATAAAGGATTCATTAATGCAAGGCTATCACGCGAGTAATCTCTCAATTTCTAACTTCCTGCATTCCTCATCTCCCAGTCTCCCTTGCTTAAATATTCCTCGTTACTTCCTTCCAATTGAACTCCAACTTAATTGATGTTATACACTGTATCTATTCTTCAACTACAGGTAGATGCAAATGTTACTCAAAATCCATTATATAAATCACACTCAGGATACAGCCAACTGACGAGAATTGCTTCAATCTATATTTTACATGTATCATTATGGTTTTGGCTATGGTTATGGCTATGGGGATGAGTTGTCTAGGTAACATGTTGATGTGTTTGTTAAAATGTATTACCATGGTGCACCTTCTTGGTTGGGTATGTATTAACGTAAGTTCGTGCCTTTACATATCACAGTAGAAATCAATGTTTTATATTTGATGAAGAATAATATTAATATTTGGAGATTAGAAACACAAACAGTTTCCATAACCGTTCAAGTGTTTCAAGAAAAAGTTAAGCAAACTTTCTCCTGGATGTAAATTCACACTAGCGTATAGCACTAGCGAGCTCTCCGATCTAGGCTAGACTCTTCGCGAGCGGTTTCATTGGAATTTTAAGCGGTTTCATTGGAATTAATCGAGAAATTCCCCTCGCTAGCGTGTAAATAAAAAATACGCCGGTGTCATAGGCGATTTGTTCCGTGCAGGCGATCGGTTCCTCCGGAACCGATCGCCTGGATATGTACCCGCCGATTTGTTCCGGATTCGTAGATTCGTTCCGCTAGTCACAGGCGATCGGTTCCGGCCAGGCGATCCGTTCCGAATCTCATCGGAGAGCGTGCGTGCTCACGTATTATTGAATACACGCCATGGTACACCCCTACAGCAAAATGAACTATTCTGGTCGGCCTTTGCAACCAATCAAACTTCTCCAAATTAGCTACGCCAACGATTGCCAATTTGAGAACTTTGTATAGAAATGCAGATTCCCGTTGTTCAAATATGTTGATAATTGCGGCCAATGATTGACCACAAACAGCGCCGTCGCGAAGCGACGGGGACTGGGTGGTCTAGCAAAAAGGGCAGTTGTTGCCATAGGCTTAGTTTGCCTGTAAAAGCAGATGTCGGGGTGTTTTCTAATCAGGCCTTCTAATTTGGTTTGAATGCTGCTTTATATGATATCGTGTTACGTCAACCACCTATTACCGGGCTTCGATCATCACAGAATCTAATTATGCATGTGGGCTGCATGCATGATGTACATGTAGACTCTAGTTTAAATGAAAGAGATGCGGGGTGGGGTGGGGTGGGGGGGGCGGGGTCAACACAAAAAGAAATGAGTGGTCGAGCTGATAATTAAGAAGGACCAATAAAAATTAAAAAAAAAGAAATGAAGAGAAAGAAAATTCCTCAAGTAAAAGACGTGTCCGGCAGAATAAAAAAAAAAGAAATAAAAGAAAAACCCGACATATTTTGTTGAATTTTCAACCCTTGGTACTAGCCGACAAAAAATAAATAATATTGGTTTTCATTGCAACAATAAATACAAAAGTATCAAGATAAAGCTAAAATTTATTTTTACCATGTTTATTCGACACAAGTAATAAAAATATACGCGATTATATAAGCAGAAACGTTCGGCCAATGTCGGATAAGAACGGCGGCTTTCGAACGTATCTGCGAACGAGTCGATCCAGTAGATTCGTTCCGAGGAACAAATCGGCGCGCCGATCTGTTCCGCGGAACCCGGAACAAATCGCCTACCACACCGGCCGGCCATACGTAAATGGCAGTGACGGTAACGACGAATTAACAGGAAGGGGTGCATACGTGAACTACAAGCGTATTGGGATGATCATACTATCATTTTAGAGTGTGCAATCTGGGTCGGAATCCAGCACAATATATTTATAAAAAAGAAGTTCACATAAAAGCACTCATGATAAAGCCGCGCCCGGCCCCTACAACATCATTTGGGATTTTCAGATGATGGGTCGGGTGGCAGGAGTAGGGGGCAAAGTTCGCCCCACTCTTTAGGTACCCCCCCCCCCCCAAAGGGCCACTTTTACTTTGTAAAGAAGTGCCCCTTCCCCTTTTTAACTCGGATAAGCGCACATTTCATCAACACATGTGCCCCCTTTCCTATCTGATAAGGGCTATTTAGAAAAATGAGTCCCTTCATAAATAAAAAGTGTCCCTTTTCATCTCTGGTAAATGACCATTTTCATATATGAGAAGTTAATTCTTTTTACTTCAGTGCGCTCTTCACCTCCGATAATTGCCCCTATTCAAATATGAGAGATGCTCGTTTTACTTTGAAAAGTACCCCTTCCCCTCCTGATAAGTACTCTTTTCATCTATGATGGGTGCCCATTTTCACCTTTGCTAACTGCCCTTTTATTTTGAATCGTGCCCCTTTTCCTTTCTAATAAGGGACCTATCCCCTTTTCATAAATGCCCCTTTTCACCTCTGATAAATCAATTTCTGATGGATGCCCCTTTTCCGTCAACAAATGCCCATTTCCCATACTCATAAGTGCCCTATCTCATTTCTGGTGAGTGCCTCCTTTCAGGTGTAAGAAGTGCCCCGTTTGAACCTTTGATAATTACTCTTTGTACCTTGACACATGCTCCTTTTCTTTTCTAATAAGTGTCTTTATCCCTTTCGCACGTAGGCACGGGGGGGGGGGGGGCACGTGCCCCTAACCTGCTCATCATTAGTCTTGCACCTAATTTAAAGCGACTAAGAGTAATTTCCCCTAAAAAGGTCGCTCGCTCGCTCGCATTTATAGATGATACAATATGTCACTTTAAAACAAATGTTTTTTCAGTCTTCCGTGATGCTTATAACCCCATCATGATTTGTTTTTTCCTCTTTATAAGATGTAATTTTTCACTCTGCGACCTCACAGATCTTACATTTTTTCTCGCTCGCTTTGCTCGCTCGCAAATGAATATTCAGACAATCACACCCAGCCGAAAGTGTGATGCTTAAGCAATATCTTGTATGATATATAAAGAAAAACAAATATTGAAATCGTCCCTGATAATGGCATCACAATGAAAGGGTATATACCAATGTCTAAAAAAATGTATATTTTCGCTTTGAGATTTCGCTTTGTAGGTGCCCTTTTTTGTTGGTGCTTTCCACTTTGGAAATAGCTCCGCCTCCCCTGCTTACGCATTAGCGCCAGCGTTAATTTCACGCTTGCGTGCACAGGGGGTGTCTGTGTGTGTGTGTGGGGGGGGGGGGGGTTCCTCTCTAGCTCTGAAGCTGATTTTTTTTTTTACCTGGATTCGTGCGATTCGGTTAATACTTTTAGAGGGAGTCTGAGGGGTGATGTGCCCCCCTCTGAAGCTGAAATTTTTTGGATTTTTGAAACAGGATTCGTGCGTTTTGGTTAATACTTTTTTGGGGAGTCTGATTTGATTTCAAAACACCTGCAGTTAATGCGGGATTGGGTTGCAGCCTCTCTTTCCCCGAAAATTTAAAAATTACCAATATGCATTTGTTATATCTTATCTCGTATATTTTGGTGACAATTAACACTTTTCACAACATACATAAGCTCAAATTTCCGCTCACTCGCCAAATTATTAAACCAGGAAATAGATATTGGGGCAAGAGGCTTCAGCCCCCACTGATGGAAATGTCAAAAAAATTGCGCGCGAGCATAACTTGAAAACGGGGAATGTTGATATCGGACAAGAGATGTGACGTGAGCATGTTCCCTTTCCAAAATAATTGTGCCCGCTTGTAGGTACCAGTACACTATTAAAGTACAGTGCTTCTAATATGACCTTGTCAGTACTGGTAAGTTTAAATAACGGTCTGCGCGAATTTCGAATTTCCGGCCCCCCCCCCCCCCCCCTATTGGAAAATCCTGGATCCGCGCCTGCCCCCCCCCCCCCACCCAATGGAACGAATGTCGATCCGGCCAATTTTCAAATTTTGCAACCCCCCCCCCCCACTTATTCAACGGCTGGTTGAGTCGTTGCGAAAATTTCGGCACGATTTAAAAATGTTAACCCCCCCCCCCCACCCCCCTTGAAAAAAATCCTGCGTACGCTACTGACTGGATGGGTCTATACAAAGAATTGCTTGAGTTCAACAACACATTTAGTAAATATATATAATATCATTCAACTGTCATATTAATTATAAATCATAGTTTCTTCTAAATCATCTTTCTTCTAAATTGATCTATTACTCAACAGCCCCTATTGCAGGAGGGCCTGTAGGCCTGTTTTATATATTTAATTATATATTTATTTCTTATTTATTACTTTTTGTATTAATACCTTTTTTTCTTTATATCTTTCTTTATTTGTTAAATTATCTATTTACTTATCTATTCAGGTTATTGCTCTTGCACAGGCCCCATTTACATGTAACAATTCTTTTTTCTAGACTCTATGACCCGAATTCACAAAGGAGGTTTGTCGACATACCGAGGTTTATGTACGTCATATGACGCGTTTTTTACAAACCTGGTTTGCAAAGACGCGTCAAAATGCGTCATATGACGCACGAAAACCAAGGTTTGTCGACAAACCTCCTTTGTGAATTCGGGCCTATATCTTGCACACACAAAAAAAGGCAGTCGCTCACTTATGAGCCCAAAATATGGATACATTTTCGTCAGTCTAAAGGTATATGACAGTCTATACAAATTATTTTTTATTAGACAAAAACAAATCTCAAAACTGTCAACAAGGGATTTTCACCTTCTTATTGCCCTCCCCCTTTTTCAATCTCTTCCTCTCTAACCAACCCCCCTCTCTCTCTCTCTCTCTCTCTCTCTCTCTATCTCTCTCTCTCTCTCTTCAATCTCTCCCTCTCTAACCACCCCCCCCCCTCTATCTCTCTCTATCACTCTCCTCCTTTCTCCTCCCATACAGTTGAGGTGTTATGGTTTTATATTCCTTGCTGAACATGTAGGCCCTATAGGTACAACTAGAAACGGGTTTTAAATTATGTTCAAGACAGTGTTCCATTTTGTTTCTTATGATTTATTGACAGTTTTATAATGATGTTAATACCAACTTGAATTGGTTATATATTTTAATTATATATATTTGTATATATATTTACAGTTTGTAGATCTCATGTAAAATGTTCAATATCAAGGACTCCGTGGGGGAAGGGCTGTAGTTTGAGCTGTATTTGTGTCTGTATCTCAATTTTATTTTCATTTATACAATCAAATTTCCTTTTGATTAGTGACCACCTGAGTGTATAAAAAGGCTAATACTCTATCAAGACTACAATTTTGTGCCCCTTTAACTTTGTTTCTCTGCTGAAAATTGTATTAAAAACCAAAAATACTTTTTCTTACTTTTTATGTTACTGAAACGGAAATAAAAATAAACAAATAGAAAGTAAAAGCATTACAAGCATAACAAATAATTCGTAAAAAGCTGCAAACTACTTGTTTATTTACATCAAGGCTATAATATATTCAGTACTTGGCACACTATATTTCAGATGGTAATTGTATATATGTATATATTTGCAAAAAACCTTCATGTCTATAGTATACCTTAATTTTCGTATAATGCTTTTATGAATTAATGACAACAAAACTAGATAACACAGCTTGACATGTCAATTTTAGCATTGTTGGCAATGAGCTTTGAAATTGTGAACAAAATCTTATGTATATAAGAATGTTTCTAAAATTTGAAACTTGAGGATATGTTTGAGAATTTCACATTCACAAAGTAATAATATGAGTTTGAGCTGATGTAAATCTACTCTTCTACAAGCAAAATAACTCTTCTGCATGTAAAGTAACTCTTCTTCATGTAAAATTCGGCTGAAATGTCATAGCAACATTACATCTGGGTGAAATCTTTATATCGGATGATTTTAGTTATTGCTACTATCTCATGCTAACCATCCCATGCAGATTTCATTCCCGAGTAAACTCGATATTTATGCAGGTCATATATTAGTTCATTTTGAAAATGACTGTTTTCCACATTAGGAATACCAATTTCTGATTCATATGTTCATTTGATGACGTCTGCTTTCAAAATGTTGCATTTTCCTACATCTTTCGCAAAACCGTTGTCTAATGTTATACTACTTGTTACGCTATTTCATACTTGCTTGAGTGAATACAATTTTAGTTTATTTGGTAGGCTATTTCAAATAACATCGACAATGAGTTGCTTTATTTAAGTAAACTTTCAAGGAACAATTATTGTGAAGTTATTTATGGTATAGATAATGAGACAAAAAGCCCATTTGAAGTGCAATGTAAAGTATGTTATCAAGCTGATAAAAAGAGCCGATCATTTGTCGTCAGATAAAAAAGCTGGCAAAACTAGATGTGGTTTTACATTTCTTAGTCTCTAATAATAATTGTTTAACAAAAATTACATTGTCCACCGCAAAGGTCATGGTAATGTAAACACATACTCTGGTTATTGTCCATGCGCATTAAGTCTCGGTTCGCACACACCCGTCATGGCGTACACACAACAGTTGTGTGTACGCACGTCAGAAGTAGCAGCGAAACTCGGTGTCCCATCGATAACATTAGGGACTTTTAGATTCTGCACGACGAGAACGTGGACTGCCCTTTTAAGGCAATGTGACGTCCTTTTATTGGCACTGGCAGTGACGTCACATTGCCTTAAAAGGGCAGTCCACGTTCTCGTCGTGCAGAATCTAAAAGTCCTTATTGAGAGAGACTCGGAAAGTTTTTTATTATTTTCCCCTTGAGATATTGATGATAAATTTCCGTAGAGTAGGTTCTTTAAAAATGATTGGAGGCACTGAGCTAGGTGCGCACACTACGTATAAAGCCTTGCCGGTTTTTAAACCGTTACCGGGGAAAAACTAAATCTAAAATTTCCCCATGATAACCCATGAATAAAAATGTCAGCAAATGAATGTTGCTCGAAGGATGTAGGCCTAATTGTCCTGAATCTTTACGCGATAGTAACTTCATAGTTCTCGTGAGAGTCTATTGTCCACCCTACAGCGCCCTCTAAAGAATCATCCACTAATGGTGTTTTGTTTCTTTCAGTTTGGCTATGCATTTCCTCCGAAATAACATAGCCGTTTTGATTCGTTGATGATGGAGGTGACCACGCCCACCCTAGCAACCAAGATGGCTTCCCGCTCGGCCGCAGAGGGAAAGCGTACACTTGAATGTTGCAATCCTCGTCCATGCTTGGATAGCCATGTAATTTATTGTCCACAAAGATGTTCATGTTTCCTTTGCTTTTTCTTTCTTTCGTAAAGTGATGACTCCAGAGAAGATCAGTGTCTGACTTCTTATTGCTTTCTTCAACCAATGAGCGCATTCGAAACGCGTCAATTAGCCAACCAACACCAAGGAATCCACACGTGAAGAGATAAGCCACGCCCATCTTCCAGTTCCGTAAATAGAAGTGATGAAGACCGAACAGACCGAAAGGAAACCATAGCATGTAAGTGTCGTCCAAGTGATATAAAGAGAATCTCAGGTCTTTAAGTTCTGCTTTATTTCGCTTGAAGATATACGGTAGTCTAATGAGATCGACCAAGACTCCTACACCAGCCAATCCTAAGGTAAACAGGTAAACAAATCCATAGAAATAACGCCTCATGTAGAAATGATGAAGTCCAAAAAAGCCTAGCGGAAAGGCTAGTGAATAAGCAGTATCAAGGTGGAGATTGCACGCTGTACTCGATGAGACGGGTTTTCCCGAACGAAGGGCTCGGATATCTTCGTTCGCTCTTCGTACAAGTATCGGAATACGGAAAAGGTCAAAGAGCCAACCGAAGCCCATGAAACCGAGTGTTGCTGTGTATATCAGGTGAAAGACATCGTTTTTCCGGAAAGTTCCGAGGTACATGTAGTGGATCCCTGTCGGAAGAGAAGAAAATTAAAATGTAAACATAATTCGCTGCACTTCATATCAAACAGCATTACCGAAGAATATTACTGATCCAGGCCAAAATTGCCAAGTTTTGCTTCTGTAACTGTTAAATAATGGATTTTTGAATTCATATTGCTTTATTAAAGATTCCCTGCACAAAGAAAAGGCAAATTGTAAACTGATGATACAATGCCATTGGCAATGCATGAGGCAACGATGCAGCAGAAGAGGAAGGTGGACAGCAGAGGAAAAGGATGATGAGGAAGACAATAGGAACGAAGAAGAAGATGACGGTGACGAAGCTGTTAACACAGATGACGACGACGCTGATGATGATAATGATATGATGATGATGATGATGATAATGATGATGATAATGATATGATGATGATGATGATGATGATGATGATGATGCTGATGATGATAATGATATGATGATGATGATGATATGATGATGATGATGATATGATGATGATGATGATATGATGATGATGATGATATGATGATGATGATGATATGATGATGATAATGATATGATGATGATGATGATGGTGATGATGATGATGATGATGCTGATGATGATAATGATATGATGATGATAATGATAATGATATGATGATGATGGTGATGATGATGATGATGATGCTGATGATGATAATGATATGATGATGATAATGATATGATGATGATGATGATATGATGATGATGATGATATGATGATGATGATGATATGATGATGATGATGCTGATGATGATAATGATATGATGATGATAATGATATGATGATGATAATGATATGATGATGATGATGATATGATGATGATGATGATATGATGATGATGATGATATGATGATGATGATGATGCTGATGATGATGATGATATGATGATGATGATGCTGATGATGATAATGATATGATGATGATAATGATATGATGATGATAATGATATGATGATGATGATGATATGATGATGATGATGATATGATGATGATGATGCTGATGATGATAATGATATGATGATGATAATGATATGATGATGATAATGATATGATGATGATAATGATATGATGATGATGATGATATGATGATGATGATGATATGATGATGATGATGATATGATGATGATGATGATATGATGATGATGATGATGATGATGCTGATATGATGATGATGATGATGGTGATGATGATGATATGATGATATGATGATGATAATGATGATGATGATGATGATGATGATGCTGATATGATGATGATGATGATGGTGATGATGATGATGATGATGATGATGATGATGCTGATATGATGATGATGATGATGGTGATGATGATGATGCTGATGATGATAATGATATGATGATGATGATGATATGATGATGATGATGATATGATGATGATGATGATGATGATAATGATATGATGATGATGATGATATGATGATGATGATGATATGATGATGATGATGATATGATGATGATGATGATATGATGATGATGATGATATGATGATGATGATGATGATGATAATGATATGATGATGATAATGATATGATGATGATAATGATATGATGATGATAATGATATGATGATGATGATGATATGATGATGATGATGATATGATGATGATGATGATGATGATGATGATGCTGATGATGATAATGATATGATGATGATGATGATATGATGATGATGATGATATGATGATGATGATGATGATGATGATAATGATATGATGATGATGATGATATGATGATGATGATGATATGATGATGATGATGATATGATGATGATGATGATATGATGATGATGATGATATGATGATGATGATGATATGATGATGATGATGATATGATGATGATGATGATATGATGATGATGATGATATGATGATGATGATGATATGATGATGATGATGATGATATGATGATGATGATGATATGATGATGATGATGATGATATGATGATGATGATGATATGATGATGATGATGATATGATGATGATGATGATGATGATGATGATAATGATATGATGATGATGATGATATGATGATGATAATGATATGATGATGATGATGATATGATGATGATGATGATATGATATGATGATGATGATGATGATGATGATATGATGATGATGATGATATGATGATGATGATGATATGATGATGATGATGATATGATGATGATGATGATGATGATGATAATGATATGATGATGATGATGATATGATGATGATGATGATATGATGATGATGATGATATGATGATGATGATGATATGATGATGATGATGATATGATGATGATGATGATATGATGATGATGATGATATGATGATGATGATGATATGATGATGATGATGATGATATGATGATGATGATGATATGATGATGATGATAATGATGATGATGATGATGATGATGATGCTGATATGATGATGATGATGATGGTGATGATGATGATGATGATGATGATGATGATATGATGATGATGATGATGATATGATGATGATGATGATATGATGATGATGATGATATGATGATGATGATGATATGATGATGATGGTGATGATGATGATGATGATGCTGATGATGATAATGATGGTGATGATGATGATGATCGTGATGATGACGAAGGAGGAGGAGGAGAAAGAGAAAGGAGAAGAAGAACGGATACGAAGAATAAGACATCCTTTTCTTGTGTAAATCTTATATGATGATGATGATGAAGACGAAGGAGGAGGAGAAAGAGAAAGACAACGGATAAGAAGAATGAGACATCATTTTCTTGATAAAATCTTACCAAAAAGTCCCCATGGTGGAATGGAGTAAAGGTATGCATTCACGATCGACCTCTCTTCTAGTTCACCATACGGCACAGCATAGAGTGCGTACCCATTCTCGGCCTCCTCGCGACGTATCTTACGAGCAGCCTCAACAAGAGATGGTAACCGGAACCAGTCTACAATCCAACCAATCCCGAAGAAGCCTAAGGTAGATGTGTATAGTAAACCTTGAGTGCGCATGCCCAGATAGTAGTAATGCGCTCCGAGGAATCCCAGCGCGATGCAAAGAAAGTATGTCCGAGCGAGAGAGATGCTACTGGCGATCGTTGGTTGGATATACGAGACGGTGTCGTCGTCGTCTTCGATGTCGGCATCGTAATCATCTCTGGTGATGGTTTCTTGTTGATTAGAGCTCGTCATGTCTGTGCATGTAAGTGTTTCTAACTCACTATCCAATGCTGTAGATTCTCGTCGGTAACCCGGGCCGTTTATGAGAGTCATATTAGTGGGCTGACGTTAGGCAACTTCGACATCTGTAAATAAGTAAATAATAATTATTTTTTATCAATCACAGTGAGAAAAAAAGGGTAAGCCAATTAATGTGATGAAATGATGCTCAATAATTTTAAAATAATAAAAATAATAACAAGAGATAAATAAAATAATATTTATGATGTAATAAAACAAACAAGCCAGGCAGCCAAATGCATTAGTTAGGCCTATGATGGAACCTAGTTTATCCAAATATGGGTGTCTGCCGGTGTCCCCGCGGCTACATGCGGTCTCTGTTAAAAGGGGCCTCAAACTGCTTTTTTTTTTTTTAACACCCCCACCGGCCCCTCCCCTCGGTGCATTAGAGAGTTTTCGCAACCGGCGACGCGGTTTTCTACAACGCTAATCTTAGCGGGGGTCGCACTCAGAGCGAAAATTTCAGCGTAGCGTCCAAACCTACGACGGTATTCAGCACAAGCGTCGGGAGCCGAGCTATTACGGGGAGGCGAGCTCATTTAAATACCCCATAGTCAGCACTTGCGTCGCCGTGCGAAAACGCGCCATTAATTCGCATTTCATCCATCCAGTTACACCATGATGCAAGTACCCCAATCCTGTCAGGCTGCACCCACGTTTTTCCACTGACCTATGACATCACGACATCTCATTTGAGATTCAGACAATGCAATTAATATCATGACAGTGAGAGACGTGAGGACACATATTATGACTGTATTGATAAGGAATGTACGACCTTTGAGCCTTTATCTCGTTGATTAATCGAACCCGTTATCTATTAATACACAAACGTTTCCGTTTCTCTTTGTCGTAGCGATATAAATGCTGGATGACAGACGATTTAATCGTATATCATTACAGTGACTACGATAACGACTATGTATACATGTTGTGATATTATAGCTGCAATGGAATAGAACAGTGATACATTCTTTGTGCTTTAGTCATCCTGAGAAGATCCAAGTCCGGCAACAGACCAGGGGGTGTTTCACAAAGACTAGATCGACTTTAAAGGCATCGTTTAACAATGTTAAATCTGAGATGCAGGGCCCTGCATGTTCAGTGTCTGTGAAATGGTGTAATATTGAAGCCCTAACAAATCTCGCTTCAAAAATAATGATCATGATGTGCCTCAAAAAAATAAAAAATCTATGAGTGATACCATACTCGTTTGCTCCTAATAGACTGTAGTGTTATGAAAACCGTTAGGAAAACGAATATTTAAATTTCGATTTCCAATCATAAATATCTTGATAATCAGACAGGCGATCGGCTTGTAAAAGTCATGGGGTTTCCTGACTGACCTAAAGGTTTATAATTGTGATTGCAGCATGAGCTAAATTCAGGATTTTGTTTTAGAATTTTGGACAAAGTTACCCGATCCCTTTAAGTTGGACTTAACTATGACAGGCCATTCATGCCACTGGTTGCTCTCACTATTGGTCTCTCAATTATGAACTTTAGATACTATTTTTTCCTTCAATAATAAACTATCAAGAAATGTAAATTCTGCAGATTTGTGACCACGATTAATACGTTCCTTGAGGAACAAATGCCAGGAATTGTTTAGAGGAACTAGTGGCATGAATGGCCTGTCAAAGTTAAGTCCAAGCTAAAGTCGATCTTATTTTTTTGTGAAACACCCCCAGGGTTGGCAATTTTATGGAAAATACGTGCATTTCCCGCCCGGTTTTAATATTCAAATATTTAAAAAGTTTAAATATATAGCACGTGAATATTATTAGGGTGTGTACAATCTATATTGTGTACTTTAAGAATTCCAATCTGGTCCTACATTTATCATACAGAGTATTTGATGAAAGTCGAATTGGAAATGATTAGAAAAAATAAAACTGTATTTCCTACTGCCCATTTCAAGCATTTGTACGACCCCCTATACCTAGCAGTAGGTCGATATTTCATTGCATTTTGTGTTTAAAAATGATACTTGCTCAATAATATAAGGGTTTATATTGTTAAAAATATTTCTTTTTTGTAATATTATTTCCCAGTATTTCCCGGTATCTCGCGCTATTTGTCAAAATTAGCGAGGCAAATATTCCCCCGCCCAGGTAATTACCGGCCACCCCTGCTACAGACCAAACAAACATTACATTACCCCAACAGCGAATCATCAATTGGTGTTGAGTCAGTCTGGAGTCTGTTTGTGACCGAGGTACAGGCGCGTACGCAATTTTGTGTGTAATGACCAAGGGTGACCAAAAAAAGGTGACCCCCCCCCCCGTACGTACGCCCTAGCTGAGGTATGTTGAGCTGGCACTCTAACATACTGTCAACATTCAACCACAACTAGTTTAACTACCCTACAAATGAACACAAGTAAACCTAACGCCCCTCCTCAGCTTTATTCGTGGGTAGCAAACGGGATACAATCTTTAATATAATTATGCTTGATCGAGAAGTACAAAAGCTCAATGAAATGTTTATAAGAAATTTAGTTGATATTTCATGAATTCAAAGGTTTTTTTTATAAAGAGTTGTCATATGAACTTTCTTAATTTTTTTATATTTCTAATGTTATAATCCTTCCGTTGATAATTTGGGGAGAAAGATTATTATATAGATATAAACTTCATGAAATTGGCAACCGTTATTGTTCTTAAAGGGGAAAGTCATTTTTTTTTAGTCGATGTAAATCATGTATATTGTTCAAGGGAATGACATAATGATACAGGAGGTATTTTATACAACTTGCTTTTATCTGAAGTTTGAGGTTTCATGCATTTATTTGATATTGTAGATATCACATCTGAAAAAATGATGCCTTTTCATTTATCCACATTCAGAGATAGTCGTTGTAGTAGTGCCATGGATTTGGCCTATAATGACAAAAGAACGCCCCTGAATAATGCTTAATTGATTATAATTAGAGTGGAACTTTGTCCCATTTCAACACCAATGTTATTTTGCTTCTAACTTATTCAAACTCAATTTAACAAGTATTTAGATATTTTTAATTGTACCGATAGAATAAAGCTATCAGAGCTTTATACATTTCATTAATGAAGGTTTATATCCTTGAACACGTGATTTGTGTAAGCTTTTGTGTGAGTTTTAAAGGAAATGCAGAGTTCACAACATCATATAAATATAATTTATATTCTGCTCAGAATGAGCAAAATCGTGTTTTCCGCGATCTTAATATCCTAACATCGTCCTGTCTATAAATAGAAGTGAGCTCATAATATTAGAATGTCAAATATGATTTCATTTCATTCTGCCCAGCCCGCCTGCACGGCTGTTTGGTATACAAATATTGGCAAGTTGCTGTTTGGTCTACACCCAGTCCGTCTACTATGGTCTCATAATCATTTCGTCTACTTATCATTTTTTCTAATGACCGTTTAGGCTAATAATAAATTGGTATAATGGGTGTATACCATTTGAGAGTAGACATATTGGGAAGTAGACACACTTAAAGGTAAATATCAGTTTTGGAAACGCCCCTCTCTCTCAACAAATGAAATGGAAGCTCTTATTAGCAATCATATTGTGAAAGAATATGTTTTTACTAATACGTGATGATACGAATTTTGCCGGGAAAATGCCTACTAATTAATGTAATTGGTAAATTATTATATCTATCGGGACTGGATAGATAAAGGGTAGTCCCATATACATCTTTCTGTGTACAGTGCTTGTAACTTTACCAAGACTGGGCCAAATTTATTAACATTTTGATGATTCCAGAACCTTGCAGTACACGCCAATACTTATATGCTAGATGATCAATCTTTTCTAATCGATTCCAAACGTTTCTTTAATGATGCGGATGCCTGTAGCATTACATTGCATGCAATATATTTCGAGGATATTCATTATCATGTATATGATATAAGTTGTGATGCTATTCATAGTCACTGTTACTATTGTAATAAATCGAAGCAGTATAAACGTTTGACAATTTGTAGGGGTGCCAAATAAGAAAATAAATTAAAAATATATTTCTTCGGTTAAGGCTTGCAGAACCAATGATTTCACTGTTTTTGTGAAGCTCTTGATAACAAATCGTATTTTTGTTTAATTAAAGAATTTAGAAAATGTACAATTCTGAACCTTTTGTTATGCCTAAGGGCGTTTAATCGTCTTGTACATGTTGTTGCATAGATAGCTGTTCCCTATAAGGCTACTCGATGATCATACACATCATTCATTGTTTGTCATTTACATAGATAGGCCTATATAGTTTCATCTTTATTTTGTAATGGAACAGGACTATAATAAGTTTTAAATCAAACTGAATCGTAAGCCCACCGCACACTACACGATCGTCCTCATGCGATCCGATGTTCGAAGAAATGGCCCCTCTTCCTGCCTCAGGTTCTAAATAATTCTAAGAATACTAACAACCAGAAAATATAGTGCACTGAACTCTTCTATTCAGAATAAAAGCCGAATCGGTATCAGTTCGTAGACAATCGCACAACTGGTCTGACATCGAATACGATTATGAGCCGATTTGGTGTTTCCTCTTCCAAGGAAGCATGAAATCCCTTGGTATTTAGGTTTTCTTAACCAAATGACTAGATTTTACATGTTCGAATGTTCATATAAAATGCTTTAACAAAGTCATCAAACATCGGCTCGTAGTCGGGTCATGTATTATACGTGTGCGGTGGGCCTTAGATGTATGATATAGCACAGAACATACATAATGTGGGTTCGTATAAGCCTATACCTCAATAACACAAGGCAGTGGTACATTTATGTATAAAATATTTACCTCAGGTTCTTCATCTCATCTTTCCAGTTCTTTGTCTGCAACTATTTAACTATAACCTGTTCCACGCCCAGATAGATCTGGTTAAAAGGCCGCAGTTTCTTCAACAATTATTATCGGAATATAACATATATTGAGTTGTGTACTTCTCGTTCCACTGTTTGGTTATAGCTGCATGCTGGACCCCACCTTACCGCGCAATGTGTTTGCTTCCCGCCTAGCTAGACGATGACATCATAAATGCGTTCACAATCTTGACAAAAGTGTGCATGCTCAAAGCGGATAACGTTCAGTATCAATATACAAAATCACGATTTAAGCATGTGGTTTGTTTAAACTGAACACACCTCATCAATGTTTGAGTAGGATCAACACGTGTGTGATGTATATTGATATACATATATAGTGCTGAGAAGTTCAGCAAACAGAAACGAAAGGTGAATTATTGAAACTTTATTGGTACAGGTTATTTACTAACACGGTCACGCCGAGGATACGCGGGCAGCAGACCGACTAAATAAACCAAACCAAAATAAATGTATCTCCCAATGGCCATTAATAAGTTGTCGATCGTCGATCGGTTGTGAAACGTCTTGATGTCGATGTGTCATTTGTTTTATTTCTCTGTCCAGTCGCTTTGATGACGCATACGACGCCCCACCCCAACCCCTTTGAATGCTTGCCAACCTTTTATCCGAGGTGGATCCAGCATCCCGAGGGGACCGAGGCGGGGCGGGGCGGGGCGGGGCGGGTGGGTGGGGGGGGGGGGACGGGGGAATAAGTACGACAAAATCTCTGACATTATTATTTGATTCAATTAGGTGCTCTTTACATTAAAGAAACGTCCCATGACAGTCAATTCGTTTACAGTGCTCTGTTCAATTCACCATGAATAACATTACTGAAAGAACATGTAGGGGTATCTTGGGGCATCTCCAAAATTGGAACGATCAGGCTACTGCTTGACAAAGCCTCCACTGAAAAACTTGTTCACGCCTTCGTCTCCTTCCATCTGGACTATTGCAACCCCCTCCTCGCCGGCCTCCCAATTTCTCATAAATCTCCTCTCCAGTGCATCCAAAATTCAGCAGCTAGATTGATCACATTAAGTAGGAAATAGACCATGTTCTTCGCTCACTTCATTGGCTACCGGTCCATTGTCGTATTACTTTCAAAATCCTACTTCTTTCATACAAAATAACACATAACATTGCCCCTAAATATCTTTTTGACCTAGTCTCCCTTCGATCCTCCTCTTCTGCCAGATCCCTCCGTTCATCTTCCTCCATGCAACTAATTCACGACCCACGAACAAAAAGACGTTATGGTGACCGTGCTTTTTCATCAATCGCCCCCGCCCTCTGGAACAAACTCCCACCCCATATTCAAAATGCCCTATCCATTGAATCATTCAAAACCATTCTCAAAAGCCACCTTTTTAATCAGTTATAGTATACTGGAGGCGCAAACAAGTAGTAAAGTCCATTCAACTGCATTTTTTTTGTATTAAAAATTTATTTTATTTTATTGTAGTGCTTTTAAACTATTGAACATGTTAAATAATAATTTAGAAAGCACCACATGTGCGCTTAGAAACACCTGTATAAAGCCCCCCATAAATGTAATTATTTGTATTATTATTAGAACAAGTAAGAAATATTTTTAGTTAACCCTCTCCCCCCCCCCCAAAAAAAAAAACAACAACAACAACAACAACAACAACATGTGAGATGACGGTTGTCGGGATTAGAATTTTAACCAATAACCAGCCTTCATGTGTAATCTTGTCAATGTTTCTTGTTTTGTTTTCTCTCTCTCCCTCTCGCTCTCGCTCTTAGACAGTCCATAATACCTGACCAATGAAGTCAATCAGTGCATTATTATTCAATCAACAACAACCCCGACAACAACGAATTTCGGGGTGGGGACATCCCTAGTTTGTTCCGCGCCTATGTTTTTTTTATCTCCAGCCATGAATTTTGTGCCATACATAATGTCGAAGAGGAGATGGTACGATTTGTTTTCAGATTGATAAAGGTAATAATTATGTTGATATTATGGATTTTATAGTAGGGGTGTCATGACACGCTGTAAAACCAGGGCTTCTCAAAGTCCGGATCGCAGGGCATGCCAATGCCAATAAGTTGCAATCAATCAAACAGGAATTGGCAAGATACGTCACAGAGTTGCCAATTTGCGTTTGATTGATCGCAACTTCAACAATTCATAACTATATAATTTTAATCGGATTTTGCTCAAATTTTCCCTGACCTGTTTCCATTAAACCAACCTCTCACTTCCCCTTTAATCTAATCCCCCAAAATCACATTGTTTCTATACTAAAGTCCATCCATACTTTGTTTATATAACTACCTTTTCCAGAGAGACAAGATATTTTTTTAAAGCATCATTAATGACCTCACCAAAATTGACATTTATGTCGCCTCTTCCAGAAACAATAAGCTTCATCAACAACTAAGAAATATAAATATTAATTCAAGTGTTCATTTGAAGATAAAACTTTCTCCCGTCATGACATGCGATTACATAATTGTGTAATAGTTCGAAAGTAAAGGTTCAAGTATGTCCATACAAATTGATGTTTGAAGTGAAATTTATTATTTATTACTTATCATGTTTCGAATATGAGGGCATATTAAAGCTACTATGTCCCTTTTGCAGCCAGCATCAAATTTTGTAGAACTTTGCAGGAATTATGAATATTTCATGTATGTCCTATCTGTGAAATTTAAGCGTAAGCAGTGTCCTAATATTCAAATTACGCTAGGAAACCCGTTTACTTGCTAGACTTCACTGTCAGACACTAGTTGAGTTGAGTGGCTGTTTTCTTCTTTGGTAATAACTGAATAAATTAAGCTGTAAAGG
This sequence comes from Strongylocentrotus purpuratus, assembly GCF_000002235.5. Lineage (NCBI taxonomy): Eukaryota > Metazoa > Echinodermata > Echinoidea > Camarodonta > Strongylocentrotidae > Strongylocentrotus > Strongylocentrotus purpuratus. The sequence goes on along the minus strand of NW_022145594.1, from coordinate 1,334,294 downwards.
GTACATGAGCATTTGTCTACATAAATAACCCACTTCTTGTAATGGCCGAAATTAACGATTGAATCTTTGCGCAGCACAAGACGTACGAACATCCGGTACAATATTGTCTGAAAATCAAACTATTACTTACTGACTTGGTAACACTTAAGTCAATTCGACAACTAATATTCGTTATTTTTTCTCACTTAAAGACATTTTTCAAGCCCCCTTTCTTTAGGGAAGTTTTAAATGAGTATGCTCTTTCAAATGCTGTTGGAATTTAACCTTTTCATTTTTTGGCCTGCAAATGGGACATAGTACCTTTAATAAGCAATCCTTCTCGGAAGACATTTCTAGCACGATATTCTTTCAAACTGACATAGGCCCTTACGAAAATAAGAAAGCTCACAAATAATTTTCACTCTTTACCAGGAACCAACTTACTCTCACTACAATCATATCCTTGCCATCCAACAAAGCATCTACAAGTACAAACACTATCTTCTCTCCTATGTTCTTTTTCTTTTCCCCATGGTCGCCTTTGACACAAGTAAGTATCTCACCGACGCATCTTCCTCGCCCTGAGCAAACTCTCCTACTGCACGATTCGGCCCCCTCTTTAGCCATGACCACTGTAGGTCCGAGGGCTTTGATGACGTAGTCTCTCAGCTCTTGACAGCTCTGTGACGTCTTATCATCGTAGTTGTCTCCCCAGAGCACTACACCGTGGGTGCCAAATTCGGCCGAGGTCAAAATGGTGTTGTTCAAATCTTCCTGTACAGTGATAGAAGAAAAGAAGTAATTAGAAAGACGTCAACATGCTCATTAGGGGTGTTGTGGTCGAGTGGATACGTCGCCGGACTGTTGATCACAAGGTCCGCGGTTCGAGTCCCGCCGGCGCACTAATGTCGTTTGGCAAGACATTGATCTACATTTTCCACATTAATTATGCTGCATTATTGTAGAGTGCTTAGAGACTTCTGATAAAATAAGTGTTATCCTTGCTATATAAGCAGGGATAATTATTATTATTATTATTATTATTAAATAAATATAGAGTACCGGACTGCTAACGTCATATTCTCTCGTCGTCTAGGTCACTGGTTTAAAACAACATTTTCTTCGCATGGGGTTAACCGTAAATCATTTAAGCAACGGTCTGGAGCCGGGCAAATTCAGTGCTTGGGGCTGGGTGATCACCAGACCGGGTTGCTTGGCAGAAAAGTGTTTGTAACCTGCAACCTACAACTTGGTCAGTATGACGTTACACTTCGGTATGAGATAGAGTGCCCTGATCCTAACTGAAGGATATATTACCCTCGCCAAACACCCCAAAAGAGGTTGAACTTTGTACGTATCTGGAAACCTACCCCCTGACATCCACCCCGGATAACCGCCCTAGTCAACTATCCCCTAGGACAACCACCCCCTAGCGCAACCACCCTCTAGGACCACTATACCCCCGAGACAACTACCCCCTGGACATTTACCCCTAGGACAACTACCCCCAGACAACTACCCCCTACGACAACTACCCCCCCCCGACAACTAACCCCTAGGATAGTTGTCCAGGGGTAGGTGTCCTAGCTAGAACCAACTTTGCATTAATAAATAGTGGTGATGATGATGATAGCGATCATAATAATAATAATAATAATAATACGCCCAAATATATCTACCACTCAAGGTGTTTAATGTACCCAAGGCGCTCCAATATTACCATGGTTCTTGCAATTCTACTGATCGGATTCAGTACCCACAACATTCAAGGAATTCATCGATCTCTACCCCTCCCTATACCCCTCCCTACCCCCTCCCTACCCCTCCCTACCAGTACTCATTTAATACCTGGATGGCAAACGTATATTAATGTCCTGTCAACGGAAACCACATGGAATGCCTTGCCGAGGCTGGAACCCAAGAGCTTCGCATCTACAGACAAGTGTTTAATCACTCGACTACGGCACCACCTCCTAATCTTGATCTGCCCAAGCAGCATACAGTAGTTAAAAGATCATCTTAGTGCAATATGTTTTAAACAACATTTATTTATTTATTTATTCATACATATTTATACAGGTACACAAGATCAGAAATAAATCTATTTTACATCTTGGACCTGGTGAATCTTGAATCTGGCTTTTGAAAACGAACTTCGGAGGAAGTTGCTTGCATCACGTATTTTTTTTTTTTTTTTTCAAGGAAAAGACCTCTCCTGATCGAGGCGTCCACTGACGTCCGAATAATCCCTTCAGATATTCCGTGATAGCCTTCTTAATTAAATTATTTCATTGTAATACATTATGCTCTTACCAAAGTGAAATAGTAATCGGTGAGAGAATAATTGAATCTTGTGTAGCTCATTACAGCTCCATCAGGATATTTAGACTCGGTTAGCACCCTGAATGTCTCCTCAAGCTTTGCTCCCACCGCACCTGCAAAGTCAGCGAACTTCTCGGGTTTCAAGTAGATACTCGGATATAGGATAGATGACGCGTCGACCAACCAGAGACTCTGGTCGTTTAGTTTCCCCTGATCAGGCTGACACTCTGGGATGCGCCCAAACTTGACTGCGCATTGTGGGTATCTATAGTAGCCCCACAGTGATTCAGGCCTCAGCTGCTTGAACAGCTTAAGGGTGCTTTCCATGAAAAGCTTAGCGCCCTGCGTCCACTCCAGCTTTGCAACAGCCTCGATAGTAGCATTGTCCCATCCCGGGTGCTTACTGCGAACACTGTCCATAGAGAATCTCCGGTAGCGAGGCTCAGTTCCTAACCACTGTGGACTCCACTCCTCCCAATCTATCATTACGAGGCCATTATATTGCCGATCTGGTATCTCCCGATTGATGTCATCCGCCATCTTTTCCAGATGGGCTGTGATGTTCCCAAGCTGTTTTTTTTTAAAAAGAAGGATTATTTCAGAAGATTACTTTTAGCAGGAAACATGCTGTCATACACTTGGCTAGAAAAAAAGAAATTATCGTGATCTATATAATCGTTACTTATGTATCGTTTCAGTTTGAACAGAAAATTTTCTCATTGATTAAAATCGCGAAGGTCGACATCAAACCAATTGAAAATAAACATAGCATGGGTTGGATGTGATTTACACTGAAATAACTATGCTTTCCGTATTCTTATTGAAAAGTTTGATACAATTTTGGTGGAAAAAACAAAGTGACTTTAACTCTCCTTTTATTGTCAATGTGATCTGAGACCCGAGGTCGGGTTTAACTGAATCAGTAGAGTACGGGCCATGATGTTCAACATTCTTTCTATGAAACTGCATAACCAAAATTAAATATCAACGAACGCATGTCTCGCAGCTGAATTCAATTTTGTCTGGTTTATAGGCCTACCTGGGGAAGACCGCCATTCATGAATATTCCAGTCGTACGATTCACGTAGGGAAAGCACCCAGACTGATGGTTAAATACATTCAGAACATCACCAACTCGCCACTCGTGATTTTGGTTGAATTCAATTCCGTAGGCCCCAAGAGGTATATCGATGCTGTAGCGATCTTTGCAGAAATTGGGCACATCCCAAATGGCCCGGAAGACACTTTGCCCTTGCATCGGACGTGCATTCAGATCGTACCTCCCATCAGCTAGATACCTCCTGGGTTCAAGCTGCCGCATGCTTCCACGAAATCCAGCAACATTTTGCTGTTTCTCACTGCTTATGAAAGTACATTGAAGGAGCAAAAAGGAAGAGAGAACGGAGATCAGGGTACAAATTTGACGGAACCAAGACATGTTTAGTGTTCAAATTATTATTTGGGACTTTTAGATCTGTACAACGACAACGTGGATTGCTACGATCGACGTCCTTTTAATGCACTGCCTTGAATGGACGTCACACGTATCAGTCCACGCAAATCTTAAATTCCCTATTAAACACAAAAGGGCATACAGCTCAGTAAATCGCTTTGTGTTTTGTGATCTCCTAGCCTTGAAGCCACAATAAAAAATACGCTTTTTGATCAATTCAGTGTTTTGCATGTATTCAACTGAAGACTGTGTGAGCTACGGATGGGCATGAGTTTAAACATGTAGTCCTCGAAGAGAAAGAGAGAGAGAGGGGGGGGGGCTGACAAAAGCATGTCAATTACGTAATCCCAAGTCGAGGAATACATGTACATGCACAGACAGAGGGTGTCTGAGGGGGGATACAATTGTACGTGGTTCCCTCAGCCCCTTGAGCATCGCATCTCCAGTCAAGCGCCTTATTAAACCACTCGACCAAGACACAGGAGTGGTTGTTAGAAGCTTAAACTACATAAAGCTCACACTCTCTCTAATTTTAAACGACAAAAAGGTTTCTTTTAAGTTTCTTTTTAATTTAGAAGATTCAAAATAGTCGTCACGAGTGATAGATTTTGTAATTTCCTCTTTGAGAGTCACAAAGCCCTTTCATTTCATTTTAGAAATAACCTCTCTTTCTCTCTTTCATTAAAGACAATTTTAAGAAGTTTTGTTCGTATTGTTGTACTTTCGTCCGTAGACTTTTAGCCAACGCATCGGAAATGTAAACTGTGAGTGCAAATTTAAGTTTCATGTTCTCACTTTTTTTTTCTCTCCGACGGTTTCTCTGTCTCTGGGTCTCTCTCATTTTCTCCACTCTCTATCTTCTTCTCCGCTTTTCTCATTATTTTCTCTTTCTTTTCTCATTTTACCTTCCATCGTTCTCTTTTTTTTCTCCAATTTCTGTTTTTTTAGGCAGCCCAAAAATGGAGGGCCGCTGCTGATTCGCACCCCCCCCCCCCCCGATCAGCAAGTGATGCATACTTTGATGCCAGGCAATATAATATGCATTGCGCTGGGATCTTATACGTTGCCGACCTGTTACTCGGAGTAGCAATTTTTAAATAATTATTTTATTTCTTTTTTCCCCCTTATTCTCTTTCTTTTTTTCTCTTCCTCTCTACTTCATTTCTATCTATTTCTTCTCTTTTTTCTTCTTCTTTCTTTTAGGCCATCATGAAAAGGGGACTGCAGCTACTTCGGCCTTAACCTTAACCTAAAACAGTTTTTAGAGCTAAACAAAGAAAACGATAACAATAGTAAACAAATATTTACTTTTCAGGATTTCTTACATTCCTTTTGATTTAAAAAAATTATCTTTAAAGATCCTTCAAATTTCCTGACACGATCAAATTTTGGTATTTTCCTTAAAATAAGGCAATTAGAGACTGTCCCAGGTGGTCCGGATAAGGGAGTTGACAGATAGCACATGGTACAAATGACCCCAAATATCCACAGATCTTTTACACATCGAGAAGTTCCACTTTGAGCATCTTAGAATAATAACTGCCAAAGTCCTAGATGTGCTTCATGAATACCTTTTGTTTGCTCTCTTGAAAAGAATACTTCCACCTGCGATCATAGAATGTACCGTTGGTGCATAAATGAATAATGTTACATAACTTTCATGAGCGCATATCCAGTATTCATCTCTGTGGGTTATACTTTTTTGGTACAAATGACCTTTATCTGCCCATGCGCAGATTGTATCTGTAAACTCCCTTATTGGCATGCCCTGCGGTCCGGACTTTGAGAAGCCCTGATCTAGAGGAACGTGAAATGGGGTGTTGGCAAATACTGGTTAACACCATCTACGACTTCTTTTGGACAACTGCACGGAAACGAAGGGACTCACTGACCTCTACTCTTGCATGCACGTGACGCTACACCCCCTTTAACGGTATTACATGCAGTAGTTGGAGGCGTGGCTATATAGAAGGGCTTTAGTGAGAAACGTATCCCATAATGAGGGCAATGAAAGAGAGAGAGAGAGAGAGAGAGAGGGAGAGAGAGGGGGTGGTGGAGGGCGGGGATATATATATATATAGAGAGAGAGAGAGAGAGAGAGAGAGAGAGAGAGAGAGAGAGAGGGGGGGGCGGAGGGCGAGAGATATAGATAGAGAGAGAGAGAGAGAGAGAGGGTGGTGGTGGAGGGCGGGGATATATATATATATAGAGAGAGAGAGAGAGAGAGAGAGAGAGAGAGGGTGGCGGAGGGCGAGAGATATAGATAGAGAGAGAGAGAGAGAGAGAGAGGGTGGTGGAGGGCGGGGATATATATATATATATATATATATATAGAGAGAGAGAGAGAGAGAGAGGGGGGGTGGCGGAGGGCGAGAGATATAGATAGAGAGAGAAAGAGAGAGAGAGAGAGAGGGTGGTGGAGGGCGGGGATATATATATATATATATAGAGAGAGAGAGAGAGAGAGAGAGAGAGAGAGAGAGGGGGTGGCGGAGGGCGAGAGATATAGATAGAGAGAGAGAGAGAGAGAGAGAGGGGGTGGTGGAGGGCGGGGATATATATATATAGAGAGAGAGAGAGAGAGAGAGAGAGGGGGGTGGCGGAGGGCGAGAGATATAGATAAAGAGAGAGAGAGAGAGAGAGAGAGAGAGGGTGGTGGAGGGCGGGGATATATATATATATATATAGAGAGAGAGAGAGAGAGAGAGAGAGAGAGAGAGAGAGGGGGGTGGCGGAGGGCGAGAGATATAGATAGAGAGAGAGAGAGAGAGAGAGAGAGAGGGTGGTGGAGGGCGGGGATATATATATATATATATATATAGAGAGAGAGAGAGAGAGAGAGAGAGAGGGGGGTGGCGGAGGGCGAGAGATATAGATAGAGCATTTTTGTGTAGGGACTTCTCCTTTACACAAAACCATTACAAAATGGAGTCCGTTATTATCGAGCACTTGGTTTTTTCCAAGAATTGCATTTTTAATATAACAATAGCAACATACTATGCAGCAGAAACATAATGCCGCGCAAGAGCCTTCGAATGTTGAAATCGTGTTTTGTGATGAAGTCCCACGGAACAAACACCGCTGGCGTACTGGTGGGGGGGGGGGGGCCTAGCCCCTGAATTCAGACAAGGATTAAGAGTAGAGAACATTACAACGAAACGTCTTCTTAATGAAACGTGAAAGTTTCGCGCTACGCGCGGGATGGGCGAAAATGATTTCAGACAAGGACACGAAACAATAAATCGTCTTCTCTCTCTAATAATTTAATGTAACGTCAAAGCTTCCGCGCTTCACGCGGGTTGGGGGAAACTGGATTCAGACAAGGACACGATACAACGAATCGTCTTGGTGAAAGCTTCCGCAGAGAAATGTTTCTTATGTGATTCTTTTAACAAAAGATATGGTGCTCACACCAACCCGTTATTCCTCCATAAACAATCTACCAAAAAGATTAACGGAAATGTGTATACAAAACCAGGAAATTCATGACACCTTAACCAGGAAGTCGGATCCGATTCGAAACCTATACGACCATGATACTTAAACACGTTACACCTAACATCTGCTTTTCATTCTTTGTCATTACTCACCACACTCTCTACCACCGATCAAAGACGGCTTTATACCTATGTTAATACTTCCCTGCCCCTCCCTCTAGCTCTCTCCCTTTTTCACCCTTCGCGCTGGAGGGGGGGGGGGGGGGGGGCAGAATCCAGACAAGGATTAAGAGTCGAGAACTGTACAACGAATCGTCTTCTTTCTCTAATAATTTAATGTAACGTCAAAGCTTCTGTGCTTCACGCGGGAGGGGGAAACTGATTCAGACAAGGACACGATACAACGAATCGTCTTCTTTCTCTAATAATTTAATGAAAGGTGAAAGATTCCGCGCTTCGCACGGGATGGGCGAAAATTAATTCAATCAAGTATTAAGAGTAATAATTTATAAAAAAAAAACGTTCATCAAAGCTTCCGCGATTCGCGCGGGAAGGGGGAAACTGAATTCAGACAAGGATTAATAGTCGAGAACGGTACAATGAATCGTCTTCTCTCTCTAATAACGAAATTAAACGTCAAAGCTTCCACGCTCCGCGCGGGAGGGGAAAAACTGAAAAATAACTTAGTTCCTGGCCCTGGGTTTATAGGATAAAATTTGTAGACATTGGGACATTGGCATTAATATATTTGTCGGTAATTGGTGGCTCGTTATGTCGGTAATCGGTGGCCTCTACACCTCCCCCTCCCCCCTCCCCCACTGAAAGAGGTCTAGCGACGCTCCTGATAACACTCGAGATAATTTTTTCAAGTACTACTGGTGAAGTACTGGACCACCGTCGTTGTGAATTGTGCAGCGTAGTCTATACTGTACAACGTCTCACGACGTGACAGATCACTTTTCTTTAAATTCTAACCAATCAGAAGGCCTTGTTTTTTCCAGGAAGTGGTTCTCAAATCACAAAATATCCCTACTCTTGGAGGGGGTAGAAAAAGCATATATACGTCATATTACTCCAGGAAGTGCCTGAAAATGCGTCTTATGTGATTCTAAAATGGCAAATGCTTCCTACTCTGGGAGGGGATCAGAGCCAACTCCCAGACTCATGCCATTTTGTGCCCCCCCCCCCCTGTTAAGAAATTCCTGGATCTGCCACTGATGCCCGTAAGCGAGCTTTAGGGGCCCGGCCCTAGACCCCACTTTGAAAAACGTTCAGCGGGGCCTGCATGTAAGAGTGGGGTGATGCGGATTTTTTGTTCCCCCCATCCCCCAATTTTTCGTTCATTACGCCACTGACGAACACAGGCGCGTACGCAGGGGGGGGGGGGGTTAATCCCCCCCTTGATTTTTTGTTTTATGTGTATGTTTTTTTTTTTTTTTTTTAAATCCCCCCCTTTAGTTTTTTTTTTAATAATAAAAAAATCAAAAAAATCCAATGCCTGACCTAAAAAAGGTGACCTTACCCCCCCCCTCCCAACTGAAAAAAGTGTCCGCTTACCCCCCCCCCCCCCCCCCCGCTTAATCAGCGGCTTGCTCAGTCGTTGCGAAATTTTGGGCCCGATTTTTAACCCCCCCCCCCCCCCCCTTGAAAATAATCCTGCGTACGCCACTGACGAACACAATACATTTACATTGTACATCATTTCGATCCGGGATATATAAAAGGAAATAAACACGGAAGAAACTCAGTCAGACTTGTTCGCTGGTAAAGGACTGTTCATGAGTAGACACAACTGTTGCATACGTCATAAAAAAGCTTTCAGCTATTTACTCCTTCTGTTACTACTTTCCCGACATATCGCCAAAATGAAGTGTTCGTCATATCAATTCGTATATGTTGTCATTCACGTGGTGACCTCGTCTCACTTTATCTGTAAGTATATATACTAAAGTTTTCCTAAATAAAGCCTTGTAATATACATGTATAGCTAACTTGTTATTATGAATGATGTCAGTGAGCTAACAACATAGGTATGAAGGAAAGTAGATTCATGTGATTGGTTTTTGTGGTCTCATGTTTCATGTCTTTAATATGTAAATCATATCTAATTCAATTTCATTTTAAGTAAAAAGTACATATAAACTATTGTCATAGGCAGGGCTCAAATTATTTGTTTGTCCACGGGGGCTCTTCCAAAAAAAAGAGCTCCTGTGAGCCTTCTCACGGAGGCGACTCACGGGGGCTCTTTTAGTAGCGACGAGGGTTCTTTTTTAATACAAATTTCTATTGAATTGGTGGTACTTGTGATACTCCTTTAAATCTTTGCTATTTTATCATATCGGCATTATTTTCCTCTTACAACTTTACAAGCTTTGGTCCTCGAAAATTTAAAAAATTGCACCCCCCCCCTGGCCCCCCCCCTCCGAAAAGGTAAAAATCACGTGTTTTTACATGATTTTTTTTCTCAAGGGGGAGGGGGGGGGCAGTGGCGGATCCAGGGGTGGGCCGAAACGGCCGCGGCCCCCCCTATTGGCGAAGCAAAAAAATTGAGAAGGAAAAAAGAGTAAGAAAAAAAGAAGCGAAAAAAAGGGGGGAAAAAGGAGAAGATAAAAGAAAAGAGAACAAAAAGTAAAGAAAAGAGAGAGAGTTCAAAAAAGAGGAAAGAAAAAGAAGAGAGGAGCCGGTGAGAAAGCAAGACAACGAAATGGCACTAAAAATTAGTGACAGTAACGACGAATAAGGGAAAGACAAGGGGAAGGGGGTGCGTGAAGGCGGATGCATTAAGGAGAGGGGGGGGGGGGGGTGACTGGCCGTATTCTTATTTTTAGGTTATGCGAAACTGAGTCGAAATTATGCTTCTTTTCAAAACAATCTTAGCATGCTTGTTTATGTTAAGCCGGAGTGCATGAAAAGGTTAGTGTAGAAACACTTCTGAAAAGGCCGCGCCCGGCCCCTCCAAAGAACGGCAGAATGGTAATCTATAAATTATGGGGTCATTCTTGATGGCTTGGGAGTCGTTATTAAGGAGGGGGCCCGGCCCTACTCAAATGGTAGTGACGGTAACGATGGATAAGGCAGGGGGGGGGGTCAAACCCCCCTCAAATTTTTGTCAAGTTGTCAAGTTGGTCCTGATGTGTATAATGCGTAGACCAGGGGTTCTCAAACTTTTTCTTTGACGGTCCAGAAGCGATTTCTATGAAAGCTGTAAGGTCCGAAATGACACTTGTATACTGAAGATAATGAGGCTTGTTTTTGGTCTATATCTGATCCAAGGAGAATTGTTACAGTTTTAAAAAAAAACAGAACCGCCAGTGCTTCCACTCGTTTAAATAGAGTTTCCTGAAAAAGAACACCCAATATCCTGGAATTTGAAAGAATTTTCTTAAAACATTCAAAATGCCTCTTACGTGGATTTCTTATTTGGATGAATCGCTATGACGTTTTAATATGTATCAATTATTGAGTGGGCTTATTTTGCTTTCTAATGGATCCATACAACGTGGCAGAGCTTGAGGGGTCTGGTAGAGCCTTTTCAAGAAAGAAATTGTCTTTAGGAGAAAAAAAGAGGTTATTTCTAAAATGAAATGAAAGGGTTATTGACTTTCAAGAGAGAAAATTGTCTAAAAGAGAGGAGGAGAGGTTATTTCTAAAATGAAATGAAAGGGCTCTTGTCAAATAGCCCTTTCATTTCATTTTTTCTCTCGAAATTAACTCTCTTTCTCTCTGATAGACAATTTTATGAGATGGAATCTTCAATCTGAAGCCTTTTTGTGCTCTTTGAAAATGGCACACTGAATGGGGGCAGTGCAATTTAAATTTCAAGGGATGGATTAGAGTTTTTATCGCTCTTGAAAGTCAAATAGCCCTTTCATTTCATTTTAGAAATAAACTCTAATACATTCCTTGATATTTAAATTGCGCCGCCCCTATTGTGTCCTCTTTTTAAAGAGCACAACAGAGCCCTCAGATTAGGCAGCAAGTAGCAAAACGAACCCGTAACACTGGACACAACATTCAATGGGATGATGCCCATATCATTGAGTTTGAAACGCACTTCTGGTCAAGAATGGTAGAAGAAGCATCTGCATAAAAAAGGATGAATCCTTCACTGAATAGGGATTCTTGCTATACACTTTTACCTTTGTGTAAATAATAAAAAGTCCACGGGCGTGGTTGTTAGAAGCTTAAACTACATAAAACTCTCTCCAATTTTGCAGGGGGAGAGCCTTTGTCGGGAGTCTTTAATAATAAAAGGGATAAATCCTTCACTGAATAGGGATTCTTGCTATAATGTTACCTTTCTTCGCTCCAGTAATCTCGAGGCAGCAGACAGCAAGAAATTGTGTAAATAATTCGCTGTTGCCGGGAGTCTTGCATGGGGCGGAGCACCAGGAAGTTCTTGAACTTTAAAAAAAATTAGGAAATTCCAAATAGTCGTCATGAGCGATAGAAATTGTAATTTCCTCCTTGAGAGTCACATACCCCCTTTCATTTCATTTTAGAATTTAACCTCTCTTTCTCTCTTAAAGACAATTTCATATAACTTCTGTTTTCGTATTGTTGTACTTTCGTCCGCAGACTACTTAAGCACATGTCGAGCCAACTCAGTCGGAAATGTAATATGTAGGCCTAAGTGTAAAGTTAAGTTTCATGTTCTTTCTTTTTTCTTTCTTTCTTTCTTTCTCTCCCTCTCTCTGTCTCTCTCCTTTTCCTCTATCTTCTTTAAAAAAAAAAAAAATCTTTCTTTTCTTCTCATTTTTCTGTGTGTGACATGCGTTGCGCGTAAGTCTATCAATGTCTTAATATGGTAGATTTACATTTTGATGTTTCCCTTTGTAGGTGCACCTTATATTCCAGAAAGTGCCCTATTTTGATGGTGCCCCCCCCCCCCCATGTATTGATCTCGATAAAAAATAAATTTCTCATTAATTCTATTTCCAATATATCTAATACTTGCACTAATCTCCAATTAAAAAAAATCGTCTACTTTCTCTCAAGACAACATTATATAAAGGATTCATTAATGCAAGGCTATCACGCGAGTAATCTCTCAATTTCTAACTTCCTGCTTTCCTCATCTCCCAGTCTCCCTTGCTTAAATATTCCTCGTTACTTCCTTCCAATTGAACTCCAACTTAATTGATGTTATACACTGTATCTATTCTTCAACTACAGGTAGATGCAAATGTTACTCAAAATCCATTATATAAATCACACTCAGGATACAGCCAATCGACGAGAATTGCTTCAATCTATATTTTACATGTATCATTAATATATGGTTTTACAATGGCTATGGTGATGAGTTGTCTAGGTAACATGTTGATGTGTTTGTTAAAATGTATTACCATGGTGCACCTTCTTGGTTACAAACAAATTATGTGTATGTTTTAACGTAAGTTCGTGCCTTTACATATCACAGTAGAAATCAATGTTTTATATTTGATGCAGAATAATATTAATATTTGGAGATTAGAAACACAAACAGTTTCCATAACCGTTCAAGTGTTTCAAGAAAAAGTTAAGAAAACTTTCTCCTGGATGTAAATTGGAATTTTAAGCGGTTTCATTGGAATTAATCGAGAAATTCCCCTCGCTAGCGTGTAAATAAAAATACGCCGGCCGGCCATACGTAAATGGCAGTGACGGTAACAACGAATTAGGAGGAAGGGGCGCATACGTGAACTACAAGCGATGATGATGGGGCGGGTGGCAGGGGTAGGGGGCAAAGTTCGCCCCACTCTTCAAGTACCCCCCTCCCCAAAGGGCCACTTTTACTTTGTAAAGAAGTGCCCCTTCCCCTTTTTAACTCGGATAAGCGCACATTTCATCAACACATGTGCCCCCTTTCCTATCTGATAAGGACTATTTAGAAAAATGAGGCCCTTCATAAATAAAAAGTGTCCCTTTTCATCTCTGGTAAATGACCATTTTCATATATGAGAAGTTAATTCTTTTCACTTCAGTGCGCTCTTCACCTCCGATAATTGCCCCTATTCAAATCTGAGAGATGCTCGTTTTACTTTGAAAAGTACCCCTTCCCCTCCTGATAGGTACTCTTTTCATCTATGATGGGTGCCCATTTTCACCTTTGCTAACTGCCCTTTTATTTTGAATCGTGCCCCTTTCCCTTTCTATTAAGGGACCTATCCCCTTTTCATAAATGCCCCTTTTCACCTCTGATAAATCAATTTCTGATGGATGCCCCTTTTCCGTCGACAAATGCCCATTTCCCATACTCATAAGTGCCCAATCTCATTTCTGGTGAGTGCCTCCTTTCAGGTGTAAGAAGTGCCCAGTTTAAACCTTGATAATTACTCTTTGTACCTTGACACATGCTCCTTTTCTTTTCTAATAAGTGTCTTTATCCCTTTCGATATGTGTCCCCTTAACCTCTCATCATCAGGCACGTAGGCACGGGGGGGGGGGGGGGGGGGCACGTGCCCCCTAACCTGCTCATCATTAGTCTTGCACTAATTTAAAGCGACTAAGAGTAATTTCCCCTAAAGCTTGCTTGCTCGCTCGCATTTATAGATGATACAATTATATGTCACTTTAAAACAAATGTTTTTTCAGTCTTCCGTGATGCTTATAACCCCACCATGATTTGGTTTTTTCCTCTTTCTAAGATGTAATTTTTCACTCTGCGACCTCACAGATCTTACATTTTTTTCTCGCTCGCTTTGCTCGCTCGCAAATGAATATTCAGACAATCACACTCAGCCGAAAGTGTGATGCTTAAGCAATAACTTGTATGATATATAAAGAAAAAAAAATATTGAAATCGTCCCTGATAATGGGATCACAATGAAAGGGTATATACCAATGTCTAAAAAAATGTATAATTTCGCCTTGAGATTTCGCTTTGTAGGTGCCCTTTTTTGTTGGTGCTTTCCACTTTGGAAATAGCTCCGCCGCCCCTGCTTACGCATTAGCGCCAGCGTTAATTTCACGCTTGCACGCACAGGGTGTGTGTGTGTGGTGTGTGTGTGTGGGGGGGGGGGTTTCCTCTCTAGCTCTGAAGCTGATTTTTTTTTTTTACCTAGATTCGTGCGATTCGGTTAATACTTTTAGAGGGAGTCTGAGGGGTGATGTGCCCCCCTCTGAAGCTGAAATTTTTTTGGATTTTTGAAACTGAATTCGTGCGTTTTGGTTATTACTTTTTTGGGGAGTCTGATTTGATTTCAAAACACCTGCAGTTAATGCGGGATGGTGTTGCAGCCTCTCTTTCCCCGAAAATTTAAAAATTACCAATATGCATTTGTTATATCTTATCTCGTATATTTTGGTGACAATTAACACTTTTCACAACATACATAAGCTCAAATTTCAGCTCACTCGCCAAATTATTAAACCAGGAAATAGATATTGGGGCAAGAGGCTTCAGCCCCCACTGATGGAAATGTCAAAAAAATTGCGCGCGAGCATAACTTGAAAACGGGGAATGTTGATATCGGACAAGAGATGTGACGTGAGCATGTCCCCTTTCCAAAATAATTGTGCCCGTTTGTAGGTACCAGTACACTATTAAAGTCCAGTGCTTCTAATATGACCTTGTCAGTATTGGTAAGTTTAAATAATGGTCTGCGCGAATTTCGAATTTCCGGCCCCCCCTATTGGAAAATCCTGGATCCGCGCCTGGGGGGGGGGGGGGGGGTCGGGCCCCCGAATTTATATTATAAATGCCCTGATGAGAAGTGGATTTGTTTAACATTAAAACAAAAAATGAATGAACATGTTGTCTGCCATCTTTGTGTGACTATTTTCTGACGATTGTCTAGAGAAAGAAAGCCAACATGAGTATAAAAGAAAAATATTATAAGGTAACGCGCGTTAAACCTGAAAAGCAAGCGATAGCAAGAATAATTCAGCCAAACCTAAGAGATGAAAACACTTCTCTTTATCAAGAATTTGAAGAAAAGTTTAAAGTTAAAGGTCTTCATTGTTTACACCTTAATGTGATGACTATCCTAAACAAAATATCGGAACTTTGAATTCTTTTTAAAAGAAAAAAGCTGTCTATTATTGCTTTCACTGAAACATAGTTAAACAATTCCATAAATGATGAAGAAATTGAAATGGACGGATATAAAATCATACGCCATGATCGATCCTCTGGCTCTGGAGGTGGTGTATGTTTCTATATCAGAAATTATATTGCATTTAATATTATGGATGCTATAAGTACTGGAGATACGGAATCCCTGTGGATAAATTTGCTTATACCAAGATCAAAACCAATTGCAGTTGGCGTTCTGTATCGACCTCCGAAAAACAATTTGTTTATCGAGAAATTGTCCAATATTCTTGATACATTAAAGAAGGATGACGAAATAATTCTTTTTAATAGGAGACATGAATATTTGCCTTCTTCACAATTCGCCACTGGCTAAAAATATATTGACTTGTTGAGTCTTCACGGGTTTAGTCAACTCATTAAAGAGGCAACACGCGTTACACCTACATTTTCTTCTCTACTGGATCATGTTGGTTGTACCAAAGAAAGCAAAATAAGTCAAAGTGGTGTCATTGATCTAGGTATTAGCGACCATTCTTTTATTTTCTGTACACGGAAAAATATTAAACTGGCTATAGGTCATCACCGGACTAATGATATGAGATCCATGAACAAATATACAAAACTCTCTCTCAATCTTCAACTATGTGTTGATTGGTCAGGAATAACTGACTGTACAAATGTAAATGAGGCATGGTCAATATCAACATGTTTTTATCTCAAATTTGAATATGATAGCGCCACTGAAACGGATTAGAATAAAACAAAGATCAGAAACTTGGGTGACTAAAGATATTCTTTCCCTAATTCAAGAGAGAAATATAGTATACAAAAAATGGAGGAAAAGAGCAAAAGATGAGACGCTCTATAAAAAATACAGAGTATTAAGAAATGGTCCAAAGAGAGGTGAAAAAGGCTAAACTCGATTACTTACAAAACAAGATGGAAGGAAATAAGCAAGATTCGAAAAGGCTTTGGCAGAATCTAAAAAGCTTAGGATTACAAAATAAGAAGCGAAAATGAAGACAGTGTAAATCTGTTATTAAAATTGATGGGGAATTATGTCATGATAAGATGGCCATCGCTGATGAATTCAATTCTCCTTTCACAAATGTGGCTGCCAAATTAGTAGACAAACTCCCCCCCCCCCCCTTTCAAAGACTTTTTTTAGAGCAGACAATGATTGTATTCGTGAGTTTTACGAAAGAAAAGGTGTACGTGAAAACAGCTTCGAGTTATTACCAATCAGTAAAAAATTTGTTTTCAAAGAGTTACGTAAGTTGAATGTATCAAAAAGTACTGGGTTAGACATGATTCCAGCTACATTTCTAAAAGATGGTGCGAAGGTTTTATCTAAGCCTCTAAGTTACTTAATGAACCTATCTATCTTGACGAGTACTTTTCCAGAGGATATGAAAATAGCAAAAGTGACTCCACTTTATAAAAAGAGAAGTAAAACTGATGTTAGCAACTATAGACCTATTAGTGTTTTAAGCGTAGCATCAAAGATTCTAGAAAAATCGGTCTGTGTTCCAATTGAAAGATACTTCAAAGAAAATGATATCATTTATGAATTTCATCTGGTTTTCGACATGATTATTCCACTGAAAATTGTCTAATTCATTTGACTGATTATTTGAGGACAGAAACTTCCCAAGGGCGCTTTGTTGATATGGTGCTCCTTGATCTGCGAAAAGCTTTTGATACAGTTAATCATTGCGTCTTATTGAAGAAGTTACAACTAATGGGTTTTAATAAGGCAAGTTTAGATTGGTTAAGATCCTACTTATCTAATCGACACGAAGTAGTGGCCATTCATGATATTCTTTCCAAACTAATGCCTATAACATGTGGTGTTCCTCAGGGAAGAATTTTAGGCCCAATTCTATTTTCAAGTTATATAAATGATATGTGTATTTGTATAAAAGACTTAAAACTATTATTGTACGCAAATGACAGCGTACTACTCTATTAAAATCCTGATCCTAAATATATTGAGGAAAAACTCAGTGAACAGCTGTCTACATGTGTCGATTGAATGACTGATAATAAGCTTTCTTTACACTTGGGAAAAACAGAAAGCATTTTGTTTTGTTCTAAAAGTAGTTCTAAAAAGTAATTTGAATTCAAAGTGACACACAATAATCAAGTAATCAAGAGAAAAGATTCTGTGAAGTATTTAGGCATTGAGTTGGATAGCTACATTTCATTTTCATCTTTAGTAGAATCAGTTGTAAAAAAGCAAATTCTCGTCTGAAATTTGTGTACATATATCAAAGTTGTATGGATTTAAAAGCAAGACGTACACTCTGTTTTGCTCTTATTCAATGTTTATTTGACTATGCTAACCCTGCATGGTATAGTAACATAAACAAGTCAGATCAAAAGAAGTTGAAGATTATACAGAACAAAATGGTTAGATTTATCAACTGTTCTGGTCCAATAACTCATGTTGGCTTCAGCGAAATTTCTAAAGCTGCTTTTCTTGAAGTCGACCAAAGATCAAAACAACTCGTATTGCATCACGTGCATAAAATATATCATACTAGGTCGAATCATTATATTCGATCCAACTTCGATCTTGTTACTGACATACATGATTATAATACAAGAAATAGCCGATTCAACTTTACCTTGCCAAAAAGAGTAGGTAGTATTGGAAATTCGTTTTATTACAATGCCATAAAACATTGGCATTCCCTTCCCAATGGTGTAAAGGAAATAGAAAACTATGCTCACTTTAAGAGGAAATTAAAGGAATACCTAATACTTGACAGTCAGAGAAGAGAAGTGAATGACATGTTATATGATTGAAATTTGTATTCTTCTGCCGGTTCATACTTTTTCATTTGTAAATACTAATGTTTTCGTACGTTATAGAAATTCTATAAATTCATCATTATTTTCCTCTTCTTCCTCCTCCTCATTGTTTTTCTTTCCTTCTTCCTTTTCTTCTTGTACTTACTATCATTTCTTTCATCAGTTTAATGTTGTTATTATTATCATTATCTTTAAAGCTTATCTGTACTAGTTTATAGGAGGGATTAGACCGCTCTGCAAGGTCACTGGACAGGTGGTTATCTCATCAACTCGGCTCTCAATTAACATAAGAAAAAGAGGATCATGGGGGACCAATGGTCACTGATTAGGCATTGTTTTCTATATAGAGGGAGTAAGTAGCTACAAGTAGGACAGTGTGGCTTTGATAAGTAATTCTTTATTTTTATATCTGTCAGTAAATATTACTATTTTAACTTATTAATTGTATGCATGTCTGTAAGGGACCCCGCTGGAAATAAGCTTTCGAGCTTTTGTGGGTTATCCTGTTCAAGCTGACTTTTTTTTAATCTGTTATTATTGTATATTGTTGTATGTTGGAAGATTGTCGAATGAAAATCAATCAATCTCCAAGGCCTTCGATACAATAGATCACACATTCTTCTACTTAAATGATACCATTATGGATTTAGAAGGAAGGCCTTGGAGTGGTTCAGAAGTTATCTTACAAACAGAAAACAATTTGTTATAATTCATAACCATAAATCTTGTGAAAGAAAAGTCAGTTATGGGGTGCCGCAGGGCTCGATCCTCGGCCCCCTTCTTTTCATTATCTATGTCAATGCTATAGATCATCGCAAATATTTACTTTTATATTGTTTTCGGACGATTAAAATATATATTCTTTTCTCACCAAGATCCACATCAACTAATACAAATTGTAAATACCGAATCAAACAACGTGGCTAAACGGATTAGAGCCAATAGACTTTCTTTGAATCTAGACGAAACCAATTTTATGCTGTTCAGTGATACTCTTCATACAATATCAGGAAATATAATCATGAATGATCTGGTCATAAATAAGGTTGAATCGACTAGATTTTTGGGTGTCATGATCGACGATCAACTGTCATGGAAAACACAAACACATTACCTTTGCAAAAGATTATCTAGAAACATTGGTATTATTAATAAACTGAAGCAATTTTTACCCTGAAAGACCCTTCGTACATTGTACTAAACTCTGATTTAATCTATATTGAACTAAGGTATTCTTGTCTGGGGTAACTGCAATAGATCTAACCTAAATAAAATACACCTCTTGCAAAAATAGAGCAATGAGAATCATTTTAACAAAAGATATGGTGCTCACATCAATCCGTTATTCCTCCTTAAACAATCTACCAAAAAGATAATTCATGACTACTAACCAGGAAGTCGGATCCGATTCGAAACCTATACAACCATGATACTTAAACACGTTACACCTAACATCTGCTTTTCATTCTTTCTCATTACTCACCACACTCTCTACCACTGGTCAAAGACGGCTTTATACCTATATTAATCCCTCCCTCTAGCTCTCTCCATTTTTCTTTTCTTCCCCGATTGTTCAGAACTTTCTCACTTGTCTTTCTATCCCTTGTTTCATTTTTTTTTTTTGCTCTTTTTCTTCTTCTTCTTCCGTTTTTGTTGTTGTTACTTTCCATTCTCGTTAATCATCTTTCCTTCGGTATCTGTTCTCTTCTCTGAATTGTTTTTCCTTGCAATTATTCTTTTTCTCCACACAAGTAGTGCTAAAATATACACTGATCATTTTATTAATGTATATGTATATTTGGTTATGCTGAGTAAAGCACAGAACTATTCCCTTTTGTCTCAATTGTTTACGATATGCTTAGTAAATTGTGTCACTTAAAGATAACCCTCGTGTAATCATATGATTTTGTAAATATCTTATGTTAATGCAGATACTAATTAATATACAAACCTATTAACTGGGACCTACATAATACAAGCTTTGCTTTTTAGTAGATCCCCCACTTTATTGATTGATTTATAGGATTGTGTCCTTTGTCATAACTATCACCATGTACATTATGTTTTCTATATTTTATGTTTAGTTATAATTATTACCATGTCCATTATGTTCAATTAGTTAAGTTCAGTTCAGTTCATTTATTTCAGTCATAAAACCATCACATAATATATATACAAAAGTAACATGAAACAATCATAACCTTACAATTCTGGAATTCAGAAATTGGAGACTAATCAAGGAAATTCGAAAAACTTGTAAGTATAATAGTCCCCTGACATAAATAATAAATAACGAGATTACATGGTTGTAACAATATATAAATAAGATACTACACATTATAGATACACACCGATGAACACACACACACACACATACCCACACGCACACATGCACACACACACACATGCATGGTACATTGCAAGGTAGAACAAGTTAAAAGAAAGAGTTAAGGGAAATACGAAGAGACCAACTGTCTCTTCAATAGAACTTTAAAGGATGATATAGTTGTGCATAGTGTTAGCTTATTAGTTAAATCATTTCAAATACGGGGACCATTATGTCTAAAGGAGTAGAGCATTAACTGGGTATAAACCTTTGGATAATGATATTTGATACAGGAACGAGTATTATATAAATGAACAGATTTATTAAGGATAAATATTTGGCAAACTCTTTTAGGTACATAATTATTACAAACATTACACATCATAATAGCACTTTGAATGTTATGTATATCATAAATATTGAGTGTTCTTAGGCGAAAAAACAGGGGACCTGAATGAGCTTGATAATGGGATTATGTAGTACAGCGGATAAGCTCCCAATATAATGAAAATTGTGCACTTTTTGAGAAAAGCATGAAACTTCTAACATAGTTAGTTTAGACCATAAGATTTATTTTCAGATGTGGAGGGAAGTCAGATTTGACCTCTGATGACCCTGAGAGGTCAAATCCAAAATGGCCGCTATTCCTCATGGTCTAATGTACAAACACACTTAACTTTTGAACCAAATAGTCCAGAAAAACGTTTAAGGTGTCATTTCCAACTAACTTGGGGATGCCAATTCATTTGGTAACACTTTTGAGATCACTTAAACTTAGGGTTTTGCATTTAGGTCAAGGTCATGGTCAAAATTGACTAAAAAATAGCAAGTTTTGAATGGTTACAAAAAGTTTTCCCATTAATTTGTCATTGGTTCTCTCCTATGTTCTCAAATTTCTTTAGGAATTTACGCACCTTAATCCCTTTCAGTGAGTTTATTTCACATTTTGATTTGACCTCTGATGACCCTGAGAGGTCAAATAAAAAAATGGCCGCCAGTCCGCCGCATGGTCTAATAATTGTACAAACACGCTTAACTCATGAACCAAATAGTCCAGAAAAACGTTTAAGGTGTCATTTTCAACTAACCTGGGGATGCCAATTCATTTTGGTAATAATTTTGAGATCGCCAGAACTCGGGGCTTTGCATTTAGGTCAAGGTCAAGGTCAAAATTGATTAAAACATAGCAAGTTTTGAATAGTTACAAAATGTTTTCCCATTTTTTTGTCCCCTTATGTTCTCAAATTTCTTTAGGAGTGGTTCCCCTGCATAGTTCCCCTCCTTAATCCCTTTCAGTTGGTTTATTTCACATTTCGATTTGACCTCTGATGACCCTGAGAGGTCAAATAAGAAATGGCGCCAGTCCGCAGCATGGTCTAATAATTGTACAAACACGCTTAACTCTTGAACCAAATAGTCCAGCAAAACGTTTAAGGTGTCATTTCCCACTAACTTTGGGATGCCAATTCAATTGGTAATACTTTTTATTACGCCAGAACTCAGGGCTTTTGCATTAAGTCAAGGTCAAGGTCAAAATTGACTAAAAAATAGCAAGTTTTGAATGTTTACAAAAAGTTTTCCCATTTTTTTGTCCCATTATGTTCTCAAATTTTTTAGGAGTGGTTCCCCTGCATAGTCTCCATCGTAATCAGTTAGTTTATTTCACTAATTATAGCACCAAACCATTACTTGTCTTGTAACTGACCATTTGCATATAGCATGGTCAGTGGGCAGCTAGCAGCGCTCAAACACGGGGGCGGTGGGCGATTCGCCCCCGTGAGCTACATAATCGCCCCCGTCAGGTTGCTCACGGGAGCGATTGCAAAATTAAAATCGCCCCGGTGGAATAATAAAATAAAGATTATCTTTTCTGTTATAACTTTAACACAATATTGAGTTTCAATTTTCAAACCTAAACCAATGAAATGGAACTAAGATTAGAGTGCAAGATTTCTCGTTTTATGAGTAGGCCTATTATTACCGATTCAGCTCGCAGTGCAGTGCCGCCGTCAGCAGTGGTTATAGGCCTACTGCGCCATTAGTAGCGGTGCGTGTGCACGCTGCCGCGCCATGTCTGCTGGAGCTGGAGGCGATCGCGCAATGGCAGAAACATGGTCATGGCCTGGAGAATTTTTTCGTTGGCAGCAAATAATGAACCTCGACCAGTAAATCAATATTAGGGACTTTTAGATTTGCACGATGAGAACGTGGACTGCAACGTGTGACCTCCTTTTAAGGCACTGCCAGTGCTTAAAAGGACGTCACATGTGACTGCCAGTGCCTTAAAAGGACGTAACACGTCCACGCAAATCTAAAAGTCCCTTTTGAGGAGAAGAGGAAGACCAAAATGTCGTGGAATGATATGGTAACATGGGCAGATCTACGGGGGGGGGGGGGTTAGGGGGTTTAACCCACTCCTCCCACCCCCGGCCCCCTTGTGCTATAATGTGATATTAAAGCGGGGGGGGGGGGGGGGGGAGGGGGATGCTGGAGAGGAGGACTACTAATCTATTTTATTTTTTTCAGGGGGCGGGGGGAAGTGAAGCGCCGTTTTAGCATGACTTTCTTTTTAACTCTTACTTTCACCTATCTCAGATAATCCTAAGTTTTTGGTTGCTGCTTTATATGTAGTTGATAATGGATGATTAAAATAAAGAGAGAGAGAGAGAGAGAGAGAGAACCACCATCATTTTGCAATGGTTCAGGGTTCGTGTAATGTACATTTGAAACCATTTCTTAGCGTCTCAACCCTAAAAAAATAGCAAAACTATTTTTGAGGAAAAGCATTATACTGAATTAAATAAAGAATAATAGCTTTATATTGGATCATACTAATACTGATACGGGCTAAAGACAATGTGGTATTTGTATAGAGGTATTCCAAAATGACATTCTGATAATCAACATTTGTTCTGGTATCATAATGTATATACGCATAATACAACTGATCTTTATGATTTCTTAACGTGACATAGCTTCTTCTCCCTCTGCAAACAAAACAGAAAACAAGGTTATTTAATAAAAGGACCATGCGACAAATAATCATTGTGATTCAAATTGATGCAAGGATTTTTTTGAATAAGCAATGCTTTTCACCAGAATCTTCTTTGTAAAAACGACTTTTACAAATCTCAGCCATGCAATTCTGCCACTGTGCTGTAAGATCACTTTGAGATTAGGAGAAGTGTATTATGTAATGGGTATTTCAAATTGAATGGAACGTCTCAACTCAGTAAGCATGGCTGAGATTTGTAAAAGTTGTTTTTACAAAGAAGATTCGGGTGAATAGCAGTGCTTATTCAAACAAATATTCGCATCAATTTGAATTACAATCATTATTTGTCGCTTAATCCCTTTTAATGACCTTGTTTTCTTTTTTCGTTTGCAAGGGGAGAAGAAGATATGTCACGTTAAAGACATCATAAAGATCAGTGTTGTATGCGTATATATTATATACATAGACCAGTAACAGCTATGTAGCTTGTAAATTTGTAAGAGGGAAAATGCTGATTGAAATGATAATGAAAAAATAGCAAATAATTGAGGAGTATCATAGGTACCAATTCAATGGATATTTGTATAAAAAAGAGCCCCCATCAGTAATAAAAGAGCCCCCGTGAGCCTTCTCACGGGGCTCTTTGTTCTGGCGATCTCGTAGTATTACGTAATGAATTGGCATCCCCAAGTTAGTTGAAAATGACACCTTAAACGTTTTTCTAGATTATTTGGTTCAAGTTCACGTTTATACATTAGACCATGCGGACTGGCTGCCATTTTGGATTTGACCTCTCAGGGTCATCAGAGGTCACATCAAACTGTGAATTAAACTAACTGAAAAGGATTAAGTGGAGGACTCGGCAGGTGAACCATTCCTAAATAAATTTGAGAACAAATGACAAATAAAGGAGATTTAACCTTTTGTAACTATTCAAAACTTGCTATTTTTAGTCAATTTGACCTTGACCTTGACCTAAATGCAAAACCCTGAGTTCAGGTGATCTTAAAAGTATTACCAATGAATTGGCATCCCCAAGTTAGTTGGAAATGACACCTTAAACGTTTTTCTGGTGTATTTGGTTCAAAAGTTAAGCGTGTTTGTACATTAGACCATGCGGACAAGCGGCCATTTTGGATTTGACCTCTCAGGGTCATCAGAGGTCAAATCTGACTTCCCTCCACATCTGAAAATAAATCTTATGGTGAAAGCAAACTATGCTGGAAGTTTCATGCTTTTCTCAAAATGCACAATTTTCTTGCTAAGCCGCTGCACTATATGTACATATTCTCAAAGCTTTATTTCGAAGTTTATAGAGAGGTTCTAGTTTAGTTATTCCCACACCGGTCCAGGTGATATTACAGTAATGTAAGTAAGGCAAATTAAACAATTATACAACATCAAGAATACTTTTTCAGACAGAAATACACGTAATTTACAAAGAACACCAATGTTTTTTTTTTATACATATTTTGTTAGTTATATACAATCGATGATCCTGAAAAGATAAAGTATCATCCAAAAGAATCCCAAGAAATTTAACAGAAGAGCACACGTTAAAATTTACATTGTTTATTAATATTTGTACATCATTAATA